>NW_007253819.1:495081-503759 GCF_000164805.1 Carlito syrichta
GTCTCGAACCCGCGGGCTCAGGCAATCCACTCACCTCAGCCTCACAAAGGCACGGGATTATAGGCTGAGCCACCGAGCCCAGCTATTTATTTTTATTTTTTTAAGTTGGAGTCTCACTCTGTCACCCAGACTGGAGTGTAGTGGCACACTCATGGCCACCACAGTCTTGACCTGCTGGGCTCAGGTGATCCTTCCACCTTATCCTTCCAAGTAGCTGGAACTAAAGCACACACCACCACGCCTGGCTAATTTTTAAATTTATTGTAGAGACGGGATCTTGCTGATTTGCCCAGGCTGGTCTTGAACCTCTGGGCTCAGGCAATCCTCTTGCCTCTGGGATTACAGGTGTGAGCCACCACATCTGGCTGTAAAATTTATTTTAAAAAGCGTTTCAGCTTGCTATTTTCCCACCAATGTATTAATCATTATGAGGGAAACAAGAATGTGATATACCTACCCTTGTTTTATGGCTTTGATAAATTGTTTTTATTGAGAATGACATAGGGGAACCAAAGCATTTTCAAAATTTGGGACCTGTGAAAGTTTTCATCCTGGAGGTGAGGGAAGGAAAGGTCGTTTACAGGGCGAGGAGTTTGAGTAAGGAAAAGGCTTGAGGTTCTCGGGACAAACAGAGCAGTTTCAGATCTCTCCCAGGTAGAAGTAAGACAGGGAATGGTGAGGGGCAAGACTGGGAGGGCCTTTGGGGGTATAGACTGGAGGCTCTGAGCAGGCATGTTGCAAGTCAGGTTTGTGTGGTTGTGAGACTAGCTGCAGTGTGGAGAGTGGATGGACAAGGGGCAGAACCAGAAGCAGCAGGACTGAGGCTGCCTGCGGGTCTTGAGAAACTTCTAGGACAGTGCTGTCCAACAGAACTTTCTGCACCTGTGGAAGTGTTCAGTGATGTGCTTTCTAACACAGGATGTACCAGCCATGGATGACTTTTGAACACCTTAAAGGTGACTGGTGTGACTGAGGAATCTCAATTTTAATCAGTTTAAATTTAAATAGCTCTATGTGGCTGTGGCTACTGTATTGGACAGTGCAGCTCTAGAAGGTAAGATCAACAGGAGTTGGTGACTAATTGGCCATTCTAAGAGATCAGCATGGACAGAGGTGGTGTTACAGGAGCAGGATAATGGGGAAGGTGATGAACTTCACTTTGCACATGTTGGTTTCAAGTGCAAGGGCGTCTGGAGGAAGTAGTGTGTCTAGCAGCAGGATAAACATATCCCTTACAGGCGAGCACTAGGCTAAAAGTAGAAATTTGGGAGGTATCGGCAACAAGACAATAGTTGAGATCATAAAAGTGTATAGCCTAGTAAAGCTGCCTTACTGCCTTTGGCCTCAGATTCCTACTGATTTAATGGTGGTAATACTATTTGCTCTGCCTACCTTCTGGGACTATTCTGAGAAACAGATGAGATCATGTGTGGGAAAAATGCTTTGTAAACTCTTTGGACATGAGGCAGATTTTACAATATCTTTAGGAGTTGAATGGAATGTGCCCCACATATTATTTTCCCAACATAAAAAATAAAAACAAAAACCTTCAAAATCTGGAAGTATTGCAGAGCAGATCATCTGTGGGGACTCCTGCGTCTAGACTCATGATATATCTAGATCCAGATAAACAAAAGCAATCTTGTCTGAAGTATGAATGTCAGAGACTCAGCAGACATCTTTGAGGACTCCTCTGAATGGGTTCCAGTGAGCATACCAGCATAAAGGCTGGGTTTCTGTGATTGCAAAGACCAAAGCCACTGCTGATCCCGAGACCAGCTTGAGGTGTGGGACAAGGAGGGGGAGCTGTCCTTGAGGTTCCTACATTAAGCTGGGACCCTCAAAGGGAGAGGAAGTGATTCCAAGTCAGTAGTGTTCCTCACAAAAGCAAATGCACATCATTTGGGGGGAAGAAACAATACCAATTTAAGTATTCAGGAATAATTTCAACTAGAAATAAACTAAAAATAAAAGATCTTCAAACACTCAAGAAAACTCACCACTAAAATGAATGTCATCAGAAAGACGGGAGAATGATTTCAGATTAAGCTCCCCAAGAATTTCATATGTTGGAGAACAGACCAAGTTGGGCAATAAAATGTAGACAACTATATAGAAATATAGAAAGAATAAATAATAGTGTAATAAATAACAGTAGATATGTGACAATTGAAAATGGCAGAGCAGACCAAACAACAATAGAACTGTTAGAAAAAAAACTTTTTTTTTTTTTGAGTCAGAGTCTCACTCTGTTGCCCAGGCTGGAGTGCAGTGGCACGCTTATGACCACCGTGGCCTCAACCTGCTGGACTCAGGCAATTCTTCCACCTCAGCCTTCCAAATAACTGGAACTACAGGTGTGCACTACCACGCCCGGCTTTGGAAAAATTTTTTAAAAATCATCAAAGTGATCTACTAGGATGTGGTGGCCCACACCTGTGGTCCTAGCTACTTAGAAGGCAGAGGCGGGAGAATTGTTCGAGCCCAGGAACTAGAGGCTGTAGTGAGCTATGATCGTATCACTGCACTCTAGCCTGGGTGACAGAGCAAGATCCTAGCTCTAAAAAAAATAAAAAAATAAAGTAAAAATAAAAAAAATAAGATAAGCAGTTAAGAGATGCAGACATTAGAAAGCCTAATATACACCTAATTGTAATTTTTGGGTTTTGTTTGTTTGTTTGTTTTTTGAGTGGGAGTCTCACTCAGTCACCTAGACTGGAGTGCAATGGCCACTCCCGGCCACCGCAGCCTTGACCTGCTGGGCTCCGGTGATCCTTCTGCCTCAGCCTTCCTAGTAGCAGGAACTACAGGCGCGCGCTACCACGCCCGGCTAATTTTTTGATTTATGTAGAGATGAGGTCTCACCAAGTTGCCCAGGGAGACCTTGAACCCCGGGCTCAGGCAATCCACTCACCTCAGCCTCCCAAAGCGCGGGATTACAGGCTGAGCCACCGAGCCCGGCTCTAATTGTAATTTTTGAAGGAAACTCTAAAAGGAATGGAGAGGCTGTAATTGATCAGCAACTGACTGAGAATGTTCCAGAACAGATGGAAGATAGGCATCCATAGACAGATGAACTATACAATATAATCCAAGTGGGACAAATAAAAAACAACACACACATAGGCACAAAATATTGTAGTGACTCTACAGCACACCAAAGGACAATGCTATTGTCAAAGCGACCAGAGAAGCTAGATCATCTAAGAGGAACTGATGACTGGTGTAATGAATATACACTTAGATTTTTTTTCTCTTAGTCACACCGAGGGTATTCTGGCCATTATTGCTCTGCAGAGAAAATTGGAGATATGGGAGAGTCTTTGTTGTCTCTTTAGGCTGTTCCATCTGTGTTTTGACTGAAGAAGTTGCACTTCTCAAATGTGAAAAGAACATGTTGTGCAGATTGATTTTTACTAAATGTGGTCTGGTTGCTTCTTTATGGCAGTCCTTGTGAGAGGGAAAAATATGTGGTTATTTGGCATTAATGAAACTCTATCAAGATTGCATTTATTCAGTTTAAGTCTTTCTTCCTGACACGTGTTTATTAATGTAAGTGCCTGGCCGTGTTCCCTCAGGGCAGCTGAGCTCTACTACTTATTTCTATAATAAAACATGAAGTTGTAGCTACTGAGCATCTTCTCAATTTAAAATGGCGTTAATATCTATATTTAAAAATTCTATAATAATGTTTTAAAAATAATAAATGACTGAGTTAACCCTTACTGTTAATGATGATATGTAAGTGCTTAATGTTGTCCTAAGCTCTTTACAGTATGTGTACTGGGTCTCTTAAAAAGTCATTTGGAATAAAAGGATAGCCCTAAGGAGTTTTGTTGTGGTGATAGAAAATTTCTGGATCTGGATTTTGGTGGTGGTTATAGGGCTCTGTACATGTGATAAAGTGTCGCAGATTAATAAACTACATAGCCAAGAAAGTACATGTAAAAACAGGTTAAATCAGAGTAGGTGTAATCTAGTTAATGGATTGAGCCAATGTCAGTTTCCTGGTTTTGATCTTGCACTTCACTTATTTAAGATATTTCCCTGGGGAGATGATGGGTGTAGGATTCGTGGACCTCTCTACCATTTTTGCAAATACTTGTGGATCTATAACTATTTAAATTAAAAAGTAAAGTTTAAAAAATGTCATCTGGAGCATGGCAGCCAGAAAAATAGGCTCTTCTTGATACTTGTGATTTTCATAGAACATGAATACAAATATTTAGAAATATTTGATGAACCCTGGAAGGTAAAGTCTTTCCTTTCATTGCGGTCAAAAGTGAATTGGAAAGTTCAGCTCACTGTCTGTATTGCTCTTCAAGGCTGCTCTTCAAGGCTTGGCACATAAAAGTCAAAAGGCAGCCGGGTTCGGTGGCTCAGCCTGTAATCCCGCGCCTTTGGGAGGCTGAAGTGTGTGAATTGCCTGAGCCTGTGGGTTCGAGACCCGCCTGGCAGCGAGACCTCATCTCTACAATAAATCAAAAAATCAGCCGGGCGTGGTAGCGCGCGCCTGTAATTCCAGCTACTCTGAAGGCTGAGGGGGAAGGATCGCCGGAGCCCAGCAGGTCGAGGCTGCGGTGGCCGGGAGCGGCCACTGCACTCCAGTATGGGCGATAGAGTGAGACTCCAACTCAAAAAAAAAAAAAAAAAAAAAAAGTCAAAAGGCCGCTGTTGCAGTCCTTGGGAGACAAGCCAGAATTGTCCTTGTTGCCTAAAATTAAATAAGCTTGTGCCACAGCATGAAAAATTGCTTACATTAGTCAGTGGAATGACAGTTTTTAAAAGCTTGGTGGGTAACTGTAAATGAAAACATGAAGCATTTGGAAAATGTATGATTTATTGGAAATTAATGCAATTGCCTTAATGAATCTAGGCTGAATTAACCAGAGAGTGAGTCCACTTAGTGAGAACATAACGAATATGTGATTACAGTTAAAATAAACATATCCAATAGATTGTTCTTCTCCTTCTTTCTTGTTCTCCTTTTTCTTTTCTCTCTCTCCCTCTCTTCTTTCCTTTCTTTCTTTTTTTTTTTGAGTCAGAGTCTCATTCTGTTGCCCAGGCTGGAGTGTGCAGCGGCACAATCACAGCTACTGCAGTCTTGACCTTTTGGACTCAGGCCATCATTCTGCCTCAGCCTCCTGAGTAGCTGGACTACAGGCACATGCGGGTTCATGCCTGGCTAAGCTTTCTATTGTTTTGTAGAGAAGACAATTACTTTGTTGCTCAGGCTGAACTCGAACACCTGGGCTCAAGTGATCCTCCTGTCTCAGCCTCCCAAAGTTCTGGGACTGCAGGCATGAGCCATCATACTTGGCTTAAGTGTTTTGTTGATGTTGCTCTATATTGTTTTAAATTGTCTCAATTGCCGAGGGGGGAGGATTGCTTGACGCCAGGAGATGGCACCTGATCTCTTTTCTCTTTTATATTTGCAGCTTAAAATAGACACTATCTTTATTTTTCTCTAGACAACCTTAATTGAAATAATTCATGCTTATTGTGATGCTATCCAGAAAATACTGTATTAAAATACCTTAATTACAATCAAGTTAAGTAGTAATGAGGAGAAAAAAGAAGGAAGAAGAAACTTCTTCTAAGAACCATCAAGAAAAAGGAAATGTGCAAATAAACAATATTAGGATGAAAAACAAGAAATAATCATAGAGTAGATTATCTCTTAATTAAATCCAAATTGACAAACCTCTAGAAAATGCACACTGGCTTTAAAAAAAATAGATTGAATGCTTCTATATTTAAAGGAAAATGAATAATTAAAAATGTCCCTTAAAAGAAAACATCAGAATCAGATGATTCTACAGATAAGTCTGCCAGGCTTTCACGAAGAGGTTGATCATTCATTTCTGGAAAAGCAGGAAAGGAAATGTTTTCCAACTCATTCTAAGAAGAGGTGCAGCAGTCACCCTTTATCCATAGTTTTTCAGTTACTATAGTCCAAAAATAGTTGAGTACAATATAGTAAGATATTTTGAGAGGCAGAGACCATATTCACATAACTTTTGTTACAATATACTGTTATAATTGTTTCATTTTATTATTGTTAATCTTACTGTGCCTAAATTTCACCATAGGTCTGTATATATAGGAAGAAACCGTATCTATAGGGTTCAGTACTACCCTATTTTCAGGCATCCACTGGGGGTCCTGAAACATATCCTCCTCAGATAAAGGGGGACATTTGTATAACTTGAAATCACACAACACTGTATGATATGAGAACAACAACAGTCTCAGACATAAACATTTCAAATGGTAAATATGAAAGGTAGCAGAACAAGTGAAATGATACTCTAAGGTAATTGAAGCAACTTGCTAAATTTTCTCATGTGGTTCAGCGCTTTGCAGTTTGTGTTTCTACCTTTCCTGTTATTTAATCTTAGTAGTACTGAACTGAACTCCAGTACAAGACTGAAAGTGAGAGTCCTTGCCCTCCTGATTTTTTTTTTTTTTTTTGAGTTGGAGTCTCACTCGGTCGCCTAGACTGGAGTGCAGTGGCCGCTCCCGGCCACTGTAGCCTCGACCTGCTGGGCTCCAGCGATCCTTCCGCCTCAGCCTTCCGAGTAGCCGGAATTACAAGCATGTGCTACCACTCCCGGCTGATTTTTTGATTTATTGTAGAGATGAGGTCTCGATGCCCAGGCGGGTCTCGAACCCGCGGGCTCAGGCAATCCACTCACCTCGGCCTCCCAAAGGCGCGGGATTACAGGCTGAGCCACCGAGCCCGGCTGCCCTCCTGATTTTAAAGGCAGTGTTTAAAGTGTATCATCATTAAGAATGTCCTTGGCTATGGGGTATTTTTAAATATAGATTCATTATCAGGTTAATGGAGTTTCTTTCTTTTCTCTTCTCTTTTCTCTCTCTCTCTGTCTCTCCCTCTTTCTTTCCTTCTCTCTCTCTCTCTCTCTCCCCCCTCTCCCCTCTCCTCTTCTCTCTCTCTCTTTTCCTCTTTCATCTCATTCTGTTGCCCAGACTGGAGAGCAGTGGCACAATCACAGCTCATGGCAGCTTCCACCTCCTGAGCTCAGGTGATCCTTTCTCCTCAGCCTCCTGAGTAGCTAGGACTACAGGCATGTGCCACCACACCTGGCTACTCTTTTTTTTTTTTTTTTACTTTTTGTAGAGACAAGGTCTTGCTATGTTGCCCAGACTGGTCTCGAACTCCTGAGCTCAAGCTGTCTGCCCGTCTTGGCCTCCCAGCATGCTGGGATTACAGGCATGAGCCACTGTGCCTCGCCAGATTAATGGAGTTCTATTTCTGATTTGCTAGTTTAAAAGAGACTTAAGAGACAGTACCACCAAGTTATCATGAGCAAGCCCTGTTTGGCTCCTGGTTTCAACAAACAGTGTAAGCAGGCAGTTTCTGACATATTTAAGGAAATTCAATTTTAATTGGGTATTAGAAAATAGTGAAAAATTGTTTTAATTTAATTAGATGTGATCATACATAGTAATAGTGTTAGAAAATGTCCATTTTTATTAGGTTTTTTTTTTTGGGTCGGAGTCTCACTCAGTCGCCCAGACTGGAGCCACTGCAGCCTCGCCTGCTGGGCTCCAGTGATCCTTCCACCTCAGCCTTCCGAGTAGCCGGAATTACAGGCATGCGCTACCACACCCAGTTGATTTTTTTATTTATTGTAGAGATGAGGTCTTGCTGCCCAGGCGGGTCTCGAACCCGTGGGCTCAGGCAATCCACTCACCTCAGCCTCCCAAAGTGCGGGATTACAGGCTGAGCCACCGAGCCCGGTTAGTTTTTTAAATTGTAGGAAAATATACATAATTGCGGTTTATCACTTTAACAACTTTATTATTATTTTATTGATTTTTTTTTTTTTTGAATTGGTGTCTCACAGTATTACCCAGGCTGGAGTGCAGTGGCATGCACCCAGCCACCGCAGCCTCCACCTGCCGGGCTCCGGAGATCCTTCCACCTCAGTCTTCCGAGTAGCCAGAATTACAGGCATGCGCCACCACTCTTGGCTGATTTTTTGATTTATTGTAGAGATGAGGTCTTGCTAAGTTGCCCAGGCGGATCTCGAACCCGCAGGCTCAGGCAATCTACTCACTTCAGCCTCCTAAAGCACGGGATTGCAGGCTGAGCCACCAAGCCTGGTTATTGATTTATTTTTTACAGACAGTGTCTCACTCTGTCACCCAGGCTGGAGTGTAATGGCACAATCATACCTCACTGCATCCTTGAGATCCTGGGCTTAATTAGCCTCCTGCCCCACCTCCCAAGTAGCTGGGATTACAGGCGTGAGCCACCATACCTGGCTGCTTTAACAATTTTTTGTGTGTGTGAGTGTGTCAGAGTGTCACTCTGACCAGGCTGGGGTACAGTGGCATGATCACAGCTCAGTGCAGCCTCAACCTCCTGAGCTCAGACAATCCTCCCACCTTAGCCTCTTGAGTAGCTGGATCTACAGGCATGTGCCACCATGCCTGGCTAATTTTATGTAGAAATGAGACTTCACTGTATTGCCCAGGCTGGTCTCAAACTCCTGGGTTCAAGCAATCCTCCCACCTCAGCCTCCCAAAGTGCTGCGATTACAGGTATAAGCTACTACATCCAGCCTGCTTTAACAATTTTTTTTTTGAGTTGGTGTCTCACTCCATCACCCAGACTGGAGTGCAGTGGCCGCTCCCGGCCACCACAGCCT
>NW_007253819.1:503958-574178 GCF_000164805.1 Carlito syrichta
CCTACAGGCGCGCGCTACCACGCCCCGCTGATTTTTGATTTATTGTAGAGATGCGGTCTCGCCAAGTTGCCCAGGCGGGTCTCGAACCCGCTGGCTCAGGCAATCCATTCACCTCAGCCTCCCAAAGGCACGGGATTACAGGCTGAGCCACTGAGCCCGGCAACAATTTTTAAGTGTACAGTTCGGTGACATTAAGTACATTCACACTGGTTGTGCCACCACCATCATCATCCATCTCCAGAACTTTTCCATCTTCTCAAACTGAATTTCTGTCCCCGTTAGACACTAACTCTCCATTCCTGTCTTTCCTCAACCCCTAGTAACCACCATTCTGCTTTTTCTGTGTCTATGAATTTGACTATTCTAGGTACCTCATGTAAGTGAAATCATACAATATTTGCCCTCTTGCGATTGGCTTCTTTCACTGGGCATAGTGTCTTCAAGGTTCATCTATGTTGCAGCATGCGTCAGAATTTCCTTCCTTTATAAGGCTGAATAATATTCCATTGTGTATATATACCACATTCATCTGTGGATCTTTGGGTTGCTTCCAACTTTTGGCTATTATGAATAATGCTGCTCTGAAAATGGGTGTACAACCATCTGTTCACCCTGCTTTTTATGCTTTTGCATAAGTATCTAGAAAGATAGTTGCTGGATCATATGGTAATAGTGTTTAATTTTTTGAGGAATTGCCATACTATTTTCTACGGTGCTGCACCATTTTGCATCCCCACCAGCAAAACACCATTTTCCCCACATCTTCACCAACAAGTGTTAGAAAACGCCCATTTTTAAATAGGCCTGTATGAGGTAAGGCTGAAGAAGGAAAGGAGCTTCTGGTCACCCATTGCCTGCAGAGCAGCCATGCCCATCCGCAGAACCTGAGCTTATGCACCTGCTGACAAGCAGCATGGCTACCTGTGGAAGCTGTCTTCACTCCTAACTGTCATTGTGCCTGTGTTTTCCACGTGTCACTGCCATTTCCATCGTGTCTCTAATAGGAAAGACTTCAAAGGGAAAAAGAAAAACTAAACACCGTGTGATTGAATGATACCTAGGTAGTAGAACTGTTAGCTTTTAAAGGCAGGGAACAGTAAACATATGATTCATGATATGAGGTATCTTTTGGGCAGGGGCAGGTGGGTGAGATCAGGAAGAAATACAACAGTATTGGTCATGTTCTAGTTTTTAAGCTGGGAGCCAGTCTCCTCGGTGCTTTATTAGTATCCTTCATTGCCTCCATAAATTGCATATATCCTTTGGTAAGTATAATATTACATAATTTACATTTAAAACCTTAAGCCAGCTACTTTTATTCCTTAGAGCTTTCGTTCCTGCATGTTGGTCAAAGGTCTAGGTCTGGTCTGAAATTTCAACTGGTATAGTCTGAGGCAAAAGAGAGAATAAAGTAAGCTTTATAAAGCTAAATTTGTTCAACTTAAAGAATAGTATTATTCAATTATGTCTTTCCCATTTTATTTGGTGTCAAAAAGACTTATAGAAATGCAATCATAAAGTTAGAGAATGCAGTTTGTTCTTTTGTTTGTTTTACTGTCCTTAAAAATGGTAAATAAGTACAAAAAAATAAGTGACCTTGTGTAAGGTCACTACTACTTTGAAAAACGTTTTAACTAGTCCTTGAAATAAAAAAACAAAATTCTAGGAATTATTGCCTCAGAGAATACAGCACTGTATTTAATTGCAAACTACCAAGGCTGATAGTAAGATTTCCCTTGTGGCCCTGTTCAGAAAATATGTTATTCTAGTTGAAAAAGCTGATTTAGAGGAAGCATTCACTAACCCTCTGAAGACTCATGAGTAAATTTGAATTACTCAGCAGAGACATACTCTAAGCTCAGAGGAGCTAGATTCTCAAATAACAGTCAACAGTGGTCACAACTAACATTTATTGAGCACTTACACCATGCCATTGGCTATAGATTGTCTCACCTAGTCTTCAGAAATGTTATTATTTTCATGTAACTGATTCCACAACTTTGGCAGGTATCTTTCTCAGCATCACATATGTAAAAGAAAGGGTAGCTGGAATTCAAAACCAGTGTGGCAGTTTGACAGGTCATCAATATACTTAATTGTGTTCCGCATACAGCACCACCACCGATAAGTCAAATGCTAGGGAGTACAAAATAGGTACTGAGGGCTGAATTCAGAACTCAGCCTTCTCCCTTCACTCCCATTCGTATTTCTTGAACTGTCTGACATTTAAGAGCCCAGAATCATACAGTTTGAATCGCTGAGCTCATTGGAAACATTACTGTTTTACCACTATAGTCTCCAAATGCACATGTAGGCAGTAACCTAATTGCTTTTTTTGTTTTGTTTGTGTCCTTAGCAGACAATAGTAAATGCACTGTGTAAATTCAACTGTAAGGCTGGGCGTAGTGTCTCATGCCTATAATCACAGCATTGTTGGGAGCCTGAGACAGGAGGATTTCTTGAGCCTCGAAATTTGAAACCACCCTGGGCAACATAGTGAGACCTCATCTCTATAAAAAAATAAAAAATTAGCCAAACATGGTGTTCCCTGTAGTCCCAGTTACTTGGGAGGTTGAGGTGGAAGGACTGCCTGAGCCCAGGAGGTTGAGGCTGCAGTGAGCAGTGATTGTGTCATTGCACTCCAGCCTGGGTAACACAGTGAAAGTCTGACTCAAAAAATAATAATAATAATTTTAAAATAATTCAATTGTAGGCAAAGAGTGGAAGAGAGGGGAAGAGTTTCAAGCAAATTTCAAAGATGGGTGGTTGAAGTATCATATGGAGAGTGAGGAAGGTGGTACAGCTTCAAGTTAAGAGGCATAAGGAGAGGTTCAGGAGACCAGTGACTAACGGCTTGGGCATGAAGAGCTTGAAAGGATGTGGGTAGCAATCAGAGACTCATGGAGGGAACTAAGGAGACCATGAGTCTTCTCTTAGAAGGGTAAAGGAAAAGAAAGTCCAGAGTTTCAAGATAATGTTGTCTTAGTAGAGGAGAAATGGGAAAATGCACATTTAAGGCAGTGGGTTCTCTTTTTCACTGTAATAAAATGACTGTGCTTTTATGTTCTCATTTTAAAATTCTTTATCTCTTCGCATCTTCAAATTCATGAGCATTTGCCAGAATTCTCCTGAATAATACATATTTCCTCCTAGCATTGTACACTCCTTATCCTTAGGAATTGTATGCAATTTCTCAACCCTTCCTAGCACAGGCAGACTTCTCCCTTCTTCCTCTCTTATCCTTTCCTGTCCTCTTTTTTTGTGTTAGTTGCCTACTGCTGCATAACAAACCACCAAATGCACAGTGGTTTAAAACAGGCATCTCACAGTCTTGTGAAATGACTGAGTTCAACTAGGTGGTTCATGCTTAAGGTCTCTCATACAGTTGCAATTAGGTGGTGGCTGGAGCTGGAGTCATGCAAAAGCTTCACTGGGCTGGACGTCCAAGATGGCATCTTCATAACATGTTTGGCACCTCAGCTGAAGTGGTTGGAGACTGGCTAGAAAGTTTGTGTTCTCTCTCTCTCTCTCTCTCTCTCTCTCTCTTTTTCTCTCTCTCTCTCTTTCTCTCTGCCTCTCTCCCTCCCTCTTCTCTGTCCCTCCCCTTCTCCTCTCTCCCCTCTTCCCTTCCCTTCCTCTCTCTCTCTCTCTTTCTGTCTGTCTCTCTCTCTCTCTCTCTTTCTCTGTTTCCCTTTCTTCCCTGCCCTTCTTCCATGTAGCTTCTTTACATGGCTAACTTGGGCTTCCTTACAACATGGAGGTTTCAGGGTAGTCAGACTTCTTACATAGCAGCTGTCTTTCCCCAGACAAGCATTCCAAAAAACCTAAAGAAGTTCAAAGCTTTGACCTAGCCTGGGAAGTCACTTAGCACCATGGTTGCTACATTCTATTGGTTCAAAACAGGTCACAGAGCCAGCCCAGAGCCACCTGAGGGGAGCAGACCACTCAAGGGCATAAACTCAGGAAGGTGTTGTTTATTGGGGATGGTGCACCTCTCCAAAAACTAGCTACATTTTTCATTTATTGACATTTCTGTCCCTTTCTCTGCTCCTTATAACTGAAATATCTTAGTTACTGTGTCACATCTTATTTCACATCCATATTTTTTTCTAATTGTTGTTTACAGTAAGCGAATTTATTGGAAGACTTCTTTAAAGACTTCTTACACATGCTCTGAAGTGAATCTTACAAACATATTTTTCTTTAGCGTTATGACAGTTAAGCCTCTAAAAGGCCCTGTGGAGAAAAACTGTGTGACTATTTTTTAGAAAGTCTCTTTGGAAAATCAGATTTGATTCACTTTTTAAACTAACAGTGATAACATATCAAACTTAAAAGGCAGATTGGTTTTAGGGAAAAGTGATACACCGTCATGTGTGGGTGTCCTTGGGTGAACTCTTCAACAATCTTGCTTTTCATGCTTAGCCACTAATTAGAAAACCTGCTCTCTTGTTGGGACTGAACTGTGGTTTACTTTCTGGTTGGACCTCTTTTTACTTACATTCAAGTTCTTACAGAAGGCAAAGCTTGTTCTTTCTCAATCCCCAAAATGAATTTTTAAAAGAGAGAGTGAGAAATAACTTAAACCTCAAAGATGTATTGCATAATTATTTGGCAGTTTCAGAAATTCTTTACTTAAAACCTTGCACTATAGATGGCTTAACTTTCTCTTAGCTTCTGCAAATGCCATTGAGGACTTAGGTTCTTCTAAGGAGTTATTAACCTTTTTTTTTTTTTAAGAAGCTAAATCTCCAAAGCTTTTCTCTGGTAATTATGAAAAACAACACATGTAGAAGAAAGTGAGAGGTTGGAGGTGGCAAATAATTTGATTTTTTCCTACCCACAAGCCCTGCCATAAGGATTAATTTGCTCATGAGATTTCACTGTGGTTACCATTAAGAAAAAACTAACAGGAACAGCAGGGTACAATCGTTTCCTAACTCTGGTGAAAAGACTTAAGGATTTATGGTGGGAAGCATGGTTCTCCTTTTTTTCTTTTATAGTGATTATGAGTTAAGCATCTTGGGATTGAAATCATTTCTCTCACACAGGACTTTATATAGACATCTGAAAGCTGACTGTGAAAACGTGATCATCAGTAATTACGATTTTTCAAAATTTGTCTTCACGCAGGAAAAATATTTTATTAACAATTTTTTCTATCTTTATTGAGGCATAATTGAAAAATAAAAATGTTATGTATTTAAGGGATCCAAAGTGTTTTGATATACATATTTGTTGTAAAATGATTACCACTATCAAGCTAATTAACATTTCCATCACCTCACATAGATTACAACTTTTTTTTGGTTCTTTTTGTGGTGAGAACACTTACAATCTACTCTCTTAGAAATTTTAAGTATACGATACAGTATTGCGAACTGTTGTCACTATGCTGTTCATTAGGTCTCCAGAATTCCTCCCTGATATATAACTAAACCTTCGTACCCTTTGACCAGCATTTCCCCAAGACACCCCCCCCCCCGCCAGCCCCTGGAAACCACTGTTCTACTCTCTGCTTCTGTGAGTTTAACTTTTTAGATTCCACACATAAGTGAGATCATGTGGTATTTAGCTCTCTTATTTCACCTAATATGATGGGCTCCAGGTTCATCCATGTCATCACAAATGGCAGGATCTTCTTTTTTTAAGGCTGAATGCTGATCCCTCATATGTGTATAGCACATTTTGTTTATCCATTCACCTTTGATGAACAGTTAGGTTGATTCCATCTTTAAAAAAACCTTTCAGACTCAATCTTTTCTTGCCAGTTTGTTGTTGTTGTTGTTGTTTGTTTTTGTTTTTCCCAATGCAAACCATTAGAAAATAGCAAGTGGCTCATTTGGTGATTTCTTTTCCCATCTTTATTCTCCTGTTTGGGTTCTATGCGCAGATCCAATGGGGTTCCCCAGCAGCTTTCCAGTTCCTCAGGTTCCACCAGGAGGGGAAAGGCATAAACACCCCCACTATCCAACTGGTGAAGTCTAAGACCCCTCTGAACTACAGGTCCAGGCAAAATGTGCTACCCACTCCCCCAACCCCCCCCATGTCACCCTTACCAATGCTCAGCTCAGGGCTGCCCTTGGTTATGTCAACTGCGGATGGTCACACATGAATCAGCCTGAGGAGGGAAAAGCGTTGGGAAGAAGGGGTCCAGGAAGAGATGACGGGGCCAAGATGGGCAGATGGGTTCTTATTCATTATTTCGTTAGTCCTCATACCTTTTCCTGTGAAGTCTTGTTCTTCCCATTTCTGCAGATGAGAAAACTCGCAGCCAAGAGTTGCAGTAACTTGCTCTCATGCAAGTTAGTACAGCTAAGTATTCAAACGGAAGCGTTTAAACTACAGAAAATTTAAGAATCGTGTTTACTCCTTGGGTAACGCAAAGGGCTTTCATTCAGCCTGGCAGCCTAGCCAGCGTTCTGTTTGCCACCCCAACCCTCTAAGAGGCCATGGGTAACCGGTAATCCACTTATGGAGCAAAACGGGGAAACTGTGGTGAGGTGAGCCTGTGGCACTTAGTCAAGTAACAATAGCTGTCAATCTCTCTTGTTTAATCTTATAGTGGAGTACGACAAGGAGTTCTCCCCTCGTCAGCGACACCACAAAGAGTTCAAGTTCAACTTATCCCAGATTCCTGAGGGTGAGGCGGTGACGGCTGCAGAATTCCGCATCTACAAGGACTGTGTTGTGGGGAGTTTTAAAAACCAAACTTTTCTTATCAGCATTTATCAAGTCTTACAGGAGCACCAGCACAGGTATGAAGGCTCAAGAAAGCCCAAAGGTAGGGCTGGCCCCATTTCTCACCCTCTGTCTTCACACAATACCAAGTGTGTCTGTGCAAGGTGACTTGGAGTTCAGGGGCAGTGCATGAACATTGTGAGGTGGGTGTTCTAAAGGGGAATGCTTCGCTTATGAGATTTTTTTTTTGCTATGAAGTTGATTTTAGAAATAATTATCTTTTCCTATGCAGGCTAGTGATTGGTATTTACTAAACATCCTTTGTGATTAGTCAACTTAATAATTCATTGGGGATTAAATGTTTCTCACTATTGTTTAGTCCCTACTTTGGTGGGTGATAAATTCACACATTAAAATTACATGATGCTCATAAATGATACTCATTTAGGTGAATACAAGGCTATGTATTTATGTATACAATATATACATACAGCCGGGCTCGGTGGCTCAGCCTGTAATCCCGCGCCTTTGGGAGGCTGAAGTGAGTGGATTGCCTGAGCCCGCGGGTTCGAGACCTGCCTGGGCAGCGAGACCTCATCTCTGCAATAAATCAAAAAATCAGCCGGGCGTGGTAGCGCATGCCTGTAATTCTGGCTACTTGGAAGGCTGAAGCGGAAGGATCGCTGGAGCCCAGCAGGTCGAGACTGCAGTGGCCGGGAGCGGCCACTGCACTCCAGTCTGGGCGACAGAGTGAGACTCCAACTCAAAAAAAAAACGAAAACAAAAAACAAAAAAATATATACATACAAGTGTATCATTGAGTAAGTGTGTGTGTGAGGCATTATCCTTTGAGTACAAGGGAACAAAAGACTTTTCCCCCATATGTCTGTATTATTCTTGTTTCCTAAAATGAAGCCAGAGTGTTTTATGAAAGAGCTGCAATGAAGTGTGTTCATGGAGCTGCCTAGCAATAAAGAAAATCTTCCATGGAGTAGAGGACTTGCTGGAGGACTGGAAGGGCTGAGGGCTGAAGTGTTCAGTAGTCAGTGCAAACCTGTAGCACACAGAAGCAAGCCAGTGTCCTTGAATTTTGCTTAGTATTAGGGATCAGTTCAGCAGCTCAGCGAAGAATGAAACAGATGATGCATAGGGGATCGGTGTTGTTGCATGAGGTACAAGTTTAGCAGGTGACATGACAATCTGACAATTATATGGTAGCTTCAAATATACAAATTAAGGGGATGGAACATATAGTGGGAGAGAACCCCATGCTTACTGATTCTATAAGGGGTTTGCCAGCATTAGTTTTATAAACCAAATCCATATTCTTGCTTATGGTCTTGGAAGTCTACTGACTTGCCAAGCAAGAATTTTAAAAAGTCATTTAGGAAATGACTTTGGTTTCTCCTGAACATATTGGTCCATGTGTAGGTCTGTCACAAATATGACTCTGAAATCATAAGAGACCATTCGTTTGCCCTATAAAAGGTTTATTTTTACCCGGGCTCAGTGGCTCAGCCTGTAATCCCACACCTTGGGAGGCTTAGGTGAGTGGATTACCTGAGCCTGAGGGTTCGAGACCCGCCTGGGCAACTTGGAGAGACCTCATCTCCACAATAAATCAAAAATGAGCCGGGTGTGGTAGCGCGTGCATGTAGTTCCGGCTACTTGGAAGGCTGAGGTGGGAGGATCGCCGGAGCCCAGCAGGTCGAGGCTGCGGTGGCCGGGAGCAGCCACTGCACTCCAGTCTGGGTGACGGAGTGAGACTCCAACTCAAAAAAAAAAAAAAGGTTTATTTTTATTTTTTTATTTTTTATTTTAATTTTATTTTATTTATCAACCACGCCTGGCTAAAAACGTTTACTTTAGTTTTGGGAGCACTGTCATCATCTGGCCCTTGTGCATACGTAAGTCTGTAATGAGGGAAATAGGGAAGAAGGGACAGATGCCAGGCTTTCGGGACACATCATGATCATGGTATGACCATACGTGATGGTTGTAGCTGAATTCTTAGCTGGGACAGTTAAATAATGAATACAATATAGCCATTGTGCTATCTTTATAATGGATCAAAATTTTTGATAAAAAGAAAACTTTCTGATGTCTGATTTTCATTTGTAAATAAAAGAATATTCAGTGCCTTTACTAGTGAGGGCCTCTTTGAAAAGTAAATTGTTTGATGCAAGATTTTTGTCCTTTGATATTTCAGAGAGAACTGGTATTCAGTGACTCTTTGGAACTGTTTTAGCTGTTGATGTTCCATTTGCCAAGTTATTTATTCTATTACATTTCGCTGGTGGGAATAACTTGCTGGTACCTTTTTGGCTCAGAAATTTATCGGGAATACATGCATGGTTTTCTCTGTCTAGCCGGAAAAACTTTTCTGTGAAAACACTAGGCTGGGAGTTGAGTGACTATGGAATTTTTCAAAATTGTTATTTTTTTTTAAAGAGAGAATGCTAGCAGAACATTTGTAAGGTTTATACTGAACTCCAGCCAAAAAAGAACAGCTGCCCTATGCTTAGGCTGGTGGTGTCATACTTCCTCGAGGTCAGCAGTGAGTTTGGAAAACAAAATCCTGAATGGTTTCAACCTTTGATGACTCTCTATCAAAGCAGAGAGCTGTAGTTTCTTTGCCTTCTAGGATGCGAGCATTTGGCAACTGCATGTGTTTAATTTTTGTCATAGGAAAGGGGAAATCTGGGAGAATAGGGTAAGTTTCATGCTTTTGAAGGGTTCCAGGTTGGCCAGGAGGAAATTTTCTTTTCTTATCTGTGGGCTGGGAGCCCAGGTCCCCTGCCGCCTGCTGATGTTCTTCCAGATTCCTCAGATTTAGCTGCAGGACTCCTTCCAGAGGAAGGTTTGATCTCCCCATCTGTACTGTCTTGGGATGTCTTGACTGAAAACAATTCTTCAGGCTTCTGAAGAAATGAATTTGTCTAATCTGTGTGTAAGTGAGGTTTGTAGTATTTGATGGATTAACTTCATTTAACAAGTGTTTGTGTTGTAAAATACTTGGCCTCCTTGAAAAAGGAAAAAATAGTCAGGTTTTTAAATACTGAGTCATACACTCAGCTGAAGTAGAAGAAGTTATGTGTTGGGCCTTCTGATAGAAAAGGCAGTTGGGAAGTCTTACCCAGGGAGGTCCAGGAAAGATTTTTGGAAGATTGACCTTTGCTGTGAATTCTGCAGAAACATGTTCCTTTGGTTGATTAGAAATCATTGTATCAGGTAAGTTAAAAAAAAAAATGATGGCTACTTGAATAGATGGTGCTTTTAGTAAGAAAAAGGAAACATTTGATACTTTACTCAAAACTTGGGAATAAGATAGAGTCTTAGGGTCTAAGTCATGAAAAGATCTGAAACAACCTATAGATTGGAATGGGGTCAGCAAGCCAGTGGTCTGCCCCATTAAATTCAAGTAGCACAGGGTGACCTTTGCACTTTAATTTAAAAAATTTACTCTATGTTGTATGGTTTTATGTTTTCAGATGAATTTGGTGTTATTATTTGATTGTTGTGTCCTTATGATGATGCTGGTAAAAACTTGCTTGTCTGGTACTTACAGTTAGAAAAGGCCTTCTCTTATATACTTCCATTAGGTTTTACCATGACCCTATCAGATAGACAGGGCAGTCATATTACTTTTGAGCGAATGAAGCATGGCACATATAAAATTTGCCAAGTACAAACAAGGCCTAAACTGGTGTCTACTATGCTTCCCAAAAGTCATCCCAATGCCATGAGAACAGTCTGGGGATAAAGGTGAAGTTCCAGTGAGAGGTAAGACAACTCCTTACAGCACATCCTCACATCTCCATTTCCTTAACTTTGATGCTGACGTCTCAAGGATGTTTCTGTTTGGATGGCAAATGAGACAGTTCTGTTGGTGGTGAAGATCCATCGTCTATTAGAATTCAGACTCTAGTACTTGAGCATTCAAGGTACTTCCTTCACAAAACCTTGGCAAATCTTTGTTGATCTCTTGATCAGTTACTTATCTACTAGCATTGATTCCAGAGAAGGGGAGAGGAGAAGAAAGACTAGAATAAATTTACACAAAAATATTTGTACTTTTTTACAGTATTAGCATTTTGTTGATTCACTTCTTTATTATTTTCTTCTGTACTGCGTACACACTAAGCTGTCTTCATGCCTGGATTATAGATTGCTCTGAGTAACTTTGGACCTTTCATAGTTGTGCATATTACCATGATAGGACCATGTTGCTTTTCATGACATGCACTCATCATCTTTATTTACATAGCACCTTTAGATTAATAGTGAAATTGTGAGGCCTTTAAAGAATATCTGGAATAGATGAACATTACATGCAAAATAAATAAATAAAAATTAAAGAATATCATTTTCATCTATGTTTCTTACTTTGTTAAAGGTATACTTTTACTGTTTTGAATTGAATTTTGTATACCTAGAAGTCAAAGAGCATCTCTTGAAAGTCAACCAGACATTTTAATAGATAGATATGCTCAGTATCTGAATCATGGTCCTGTTTGGTCCATACATTGACTACACTTGTTTCTGCTAGTTTTGAAACTCCAGGTTCTACTCTGTATGTTTTGACGATTGCATTGCTTGGCAGCAATAGTCTCTCTTCTGTGTTCTATCATGGTACAGTTTCTATCATGGTACAGTTTTTGAAAGACATTTGAAGTGATAATTCATTACCAAATTAAAAATTAATGTCCCACATGACATGGGCAATTTTTAAAACATTTGCTTTTAAAGTTTGGTTCATTTGCTTCATCTTAACTTCAGAATCTTTAGGATATGAAGAAATGCATCTTAGAATCAAGGAAACAAGGCAATGCTGCTTTAGAGTGGTTTTCTTTTCTTCATACACCTTTTATTTAGGTAAAGTATACATAAAAAATTTACCATCTTTACCACTTTTAAGTGCATGGTTCAGTGGTAATAAATACATTTATATTCTTTTTATTCCTCTCACTCCCTAAAACTGAAAAAGATTTCTGTAGGCTTACCCAAAAAGCCTGCTGTTGGAGTCTCTAGGAACAATCCCAGATTTAATTCCTGCTTTAATTTCTTGACAGAGTTCATAAAATCTGACCTATTTTACAGATGCAGTATAATTGTCCCGGGAGATAAAATAACTGTTGAAGAATAAAAATACATTTTTCAGAATTTTTAATCTGATACTCCACTCTGAA
This sequence comes from Carlito syrichta, assembly GCF_000164805.1. Lineage (NCBI taxonomy): Eukaryota > Metazoa > Chordata > Mammalia > Primates > Tarsiidae > Carlito > Carlito syrichta. Next base: position 515,829 of record NW_007253819.1, read on the forward strand.
CCATTCACAAAGATAGGGAATACAGGGATAAGTTAGCGAAGGGGAGTGAAGATGAGTTTGGGTTTGGACATGTTTGAGTCATGATGGCGACACCCAAGAGGCAGTGCGGTATAGAAGTGTTGAGCTCAGCAGAATGAGCTAAACTACAGTAGTAGATTTTGTAGACCATGGGCAAGCCACTGATGTAGATTGCATAGTTCAGCTATGTAGGAATAGAAAAACTGAATCAACTCAGTACTATTTATTGAAGGTACTGTCCTTTTCCATGTACTTCAGTTGGCATCTTTGTCATTAATTAGGTGACCATATATGTGTGGGTCTGGTTATGGGATCTTTATTCCATGGGTTAATTTTTCTCTTCTTGCATCAAATACTACACTAATTACTTTAATTTTATAGTATGGCTTGATATCTGGTATATAATCTCAGATTTGTTCTTGAGGTGTTCTTGGCTACTAATGGCCCTTTGCATCCCCTTATAAATTTTTAAATCAATTTGTCTGTTTTCACAACAAAACAAAACAAAACAAAATTGCTGGGCTTTTGATTGGAATTACATTAAATTTATAGATACATTTGGGAAGAATTTACATCTCATAAATATTCAGTGTTTCAGTTCAAGAATGTGTCATTTATTTAGGCCTTCTTTATTTTTTTATTTTTATTTATTTTTGAGTTGAAGTCTCACTCTGTCACCCAGACTGGAGTGCAGTGGCTGCTCCCGGCCACCTCAGCCTCGACCTGCTGGGTTCTGGCGATCCTTCCACTCAGCCTTTCAAGTAGCTGGAACTACAGGCGCGAGCTACCACGCCAGCTAATTTTTTGATTTATTGTAGAGATGAGGTCTCGCCAAGTTGCCCAGGCGGGTCTCGAACCCGCGGGCTCAGGCAATCCACTCACCTCAGCCTCCCAGAGCGCGGGATTACTGGTTGAGCCACCGAGCCCAGCCTAGGCCTTCTTTAATAACGCTCAACAATACATAGTTTTTTGTGTGTCTTGAACATTTTTATTAGGTTAAGTTTAGGTATTGAAGTTTCTGATACTATTGTAAATGGTATTAGTTTTAAAATTTTTCTGTATCAAATTGATTTTTTCTCACATATAGAAATACATTGACTTTTGTATATTTGTATTCAACAACATTGCAAATTTACATGTTATTTTTAATGGTTTTTCTGTACGCTCTTTTGACGTTTCTATGACTATAATCATATCACTTATAAACATCAGTTTTATCTCTTCCTTTCCAATTCTACTTTTTATTTTTCTTTTTCCTTGTTTTATTGTACTGGCTATGACATCCAGTACAATGTTAAAATTAATTCAGATTTCTTATCTCAGCAGCAAAGATTTATTATTTCACATTAAGGATGATGATTGCTATAAGTGTTTTTGTAGATACTCTTTATTAGATAAAGGAAATTCTCCTCTATCACTAGTTTGCTAAATGTCTTTTAAAATTAGAATTTGGTATGAAGTTTTATCAAATGTTTTTTCTGAATGTTGGGATGGTCATATGATCTTTTTTTATGGTGTTAATGTAGTCTGCTACATTAAATGATTTTGAAATGTTGAATTAACCTCACATTCCTGGAACAAGTTCAACTTGTGATTTATTATCCTTTTAATACAAAGTTGGATTCAAAGACCATATCTGATAACTCGGTTATTTGGATCACCTATGGGCCTATTTCCATTACCTGTTTGTTCCCTTGATTTTTCTTCCTCATTTGATTTTATTTCCTGGCATGTTTGCTAACTTTTTGTGTATGAGATTCTAGACATTATTTAAGAAAAAAGTTCTAGATACTGTTATTTCCTTCAAGACTGGATTTAATGTTCTTTTGGAAGGTAGACAAAACATGGACAAATCACCTGTTTCTTTTTGTTCCAGGGGAGGCTGGGTTTCAGAACTTATTAAGAATCATCGGTTTCTGGTTTTCCCTTTCTCCTAGAGTTTAGCCTTTCAGGGGTTTCAGCTAAAAGTCTAGGATGCTTACCAGAGTCTCTCACCCTTGGTTGACTCTGGACTCTAATTTTTTAACTCCCCAGCATTGTGAGACTGCCAAGAATTTTGCTTTGTTTTTAAGTCTGTAAACAGTTTATTTTTGCTTGTTGTCTCAGCTTCTCATCCCATGTAAACACAGCTTAATATTTGTCAAATACCTCAAGTGGAAATATTAGTGTTTAAGGCAGTCAGGACTTGAAGAGCCCATCTCCTAAAAGAAAGAAACTGCATAGAAGAGACCCCAAACTTCTGTGAGAGCATGTTCATAAGCTTACTTCTATGTAGCCTCTTGTTTTCTGGGACTTTAGCTTTGCAAGTACTAGCTGCCTTGAATGTCAATTATATCCCAAGCCAGTGATATTGCTCAAAGCTCTAGGCTGCTGCCGCCTTCTGCCTGGTGTCTATCCCTCATGCTAGGAATTAACAAATATCCTGAAATGAAAAGGCAACAGAAACTACAGGGCCTACCTCAATTCATTTCCCTTCTCTCGGAGGTGTTGAAATATCAAGGATTGCCTCGTTTGGTTGCTCTAAGATGACTTTAAACAGATTTGGTTTTGGGTTAATCCAGTTTCTTTAGTGTTCTTAGTGAGAATATTAGTTTAATACATCACAGCTAGATATATAAGTCTTTGAAATATAATATAATATTTTCATTTGGAAATCTTTTTAATGAATCCCCACAAATGTTGATATCAGATGGTGTCATTGTAGAAACAAGATCTGGGCCCAGTAGTTGATCCAGTTCCAGGAATGCAGCAGTATACACTCTTGAGAAAAGCATTACTTATAGACTGATTGCTCTATGAATTCTATTGGATTTTCAGTGCTGCCTGCTGAAATGAAGATAAAAGTTCAGCCTTTTTAGATACCTGAGACTGGTTGCTTTTTTGAGAAGAAGGGCAAATTTGAGAAAGCCAGGATGGGAGAACACTATTATAGTTTGGGTAGAGGAAAATCAAAGCCTTTTTATCTCTGTGTCCAGCCACTCCTTTTCTCTTTCTGTATCTGGCTTTCACAGGTATGATCCTCAAGGACTCCTGAAATCTTACTGCTGTCTTGATCATCTCTGGCTTCCTCAGTGTGGGCCTCAGGCAATCAGTGAACTTTTTACTATTTGTGCCTCTGTCCCTGAAAAAAGGATGTACAACTGACCCACAGCTCAGGTTATGTAACTGATTAGTTTCAGCTTCCTAGTCAGTGCATATTCCTTGTACCTAAAATGATCTACCTGAAATTTAGGAAAAAAGACTGGGAGGCTACCAAACCCTATTTCTCAGCCTATCTATGTTTTGTTTTTCTGTAAGACTCAATGTAGAAGAAAATACTGCAGAAAGGATTAAAATCACCATAAAGAATTGTATCAAAAGAATGCTAAAAAAAAAAAATGTATGATGGGGAGGAGTCAGGTGTAGTAGGTAGGGGACACTGTTCTTTGGGAGTTCCTTATTCACTTGGTAAGCATGAAGAGAAAATAAAATAGGTTTTTATTTCTGGAAACTGTGCTTTATGGATTTATCATTCACTCCCAGGAACAGATACATTCTTTGGTTGCATGCATCTCCGTACCAGGATGTCTACCTTTGTGGGAGGCAGGCCTTGCTAGTGGTTAAGATTATTTTGTATAACATATTTTTTAAAAGTCACAAATTACCCAGGTATAGTGCTTCATGCCTGTAATCTCAGCACTTTGGGAGGCCAAGGTGGGAAGATTGCTTGAGTCCAGGAATTTGAGACCAACCTGAGCCATATAGTGAGACCTCATCTCTACAAAAAATAAAAAATTTGCCAGGCATGGTGGTGTGGACCTGTATTCCTAGCTACTAGGGAGGCTGTGGTAGAGGTTGAAGAGGTTGTGGCCCAGGAGGTTAATACTGTGGTGAGCTGTGATTGTACCATTGCACGCCAGCCTGCTGGGTGACAGAGTGAGACCTTGACTCAAAAAAAAATTACAAATTGACAGCACTTTTACTTTTTCATTTCCTCACATTGGCCAAGGATATGGAAATACAGGGTTGGTGATAAAAACTAAAACATATAAGATTGGCACATAAGATATTTAAAAGGTGACAGAAGTCTTCAATCTGTGCTGGCTACTGGATTGGAGTCTACTGCAGGGCATGGGAGTGTTGTGTTTATGTGGCGAAAGAGGATAGGTTAAGTAGCCATGAATTTGTACAAAGTAATCTCTCTCTCACTCTGTCTTTGACCCATAGAAGCAAGTCTTCTAATAACACTGATACTTTGGACTAAATCTTATCTGTGATTCTTCTTATTATAATAGTCTGATTCTGATTATTATAATTTGATAACTCCCCGAGGGTTGAGCCAGTCCACAAGACAATCACACGTTTGCTTGTAAAGCATCCTATGTTTGGTTTGCACTGTTTGGGGGAGAGTAACAAGAACTCCTGAAAGCAGATATTTTTCAACCTTAAGTCCAAAAGATAGGCAACAATGATATTCTTTCTATTTCATTGAGAGGGGTATGCTTTAGGTCTGTGGCTCACAAAATGTGGTCCTTAGACCAGCGTCACCATCACCAGAGAACCTGGTAAAAGTGTCAATTCTCAGCCCCAGCCCAGGTCCACCGAGCCAAGTGTTCTGGGGGTGAGCAGCAGCAGTCTGTTTGTTAACAAGCCCCCTGGGAGCTTTTGATGCAGGCTATGCTACAGAACCTCTGGCATGTATTATGGTTACGAACACATGCACCACTTGAGCCAAATGTCCTGGGTTCAAATCTCAATTCTGCACTGACTAGCAGTGTGATTGCATGCCAGACACTTAATCTCTTTGTGCCTCAGTTTCCTCATCTGTAATCTGGTGATGGTATTAATAGTATTTACCTCTTATGGTTGTTGTAAGATTAACTTATGTAAAAACACTTAGAACAGTCGCATAGTAAATACTGTGTTAGAATTTGCTGTGTCAATATTCTGACAGCAAAGTGATCTATAGTGGTTCGTTAAAGATGAAATATCCCTTACAGATCCAAAGTGCCTTTTATATTTGAAACAACTCTTTATATCATGCTGGTCATTGAACTGAAAATGGAGTAATAGCAAGGAACATAAAATTAATGAAAGCTTAGCCAATTATATACTACTAATGTTCATCATCCTTCTTACTCAAACCCGTATGTGTGTACGTGCATGTAGCAGTCTATCCTGGTCTGCAGTGCCCTATTTCCACATATACTATTCTTTTCTATCTTTCTAGCAGTAAAAGTTTCAGCATAATCGATGTTATACCTGACATAAGGAAAAAGTACAAGGACTTGACTATCTAATTTTCTAAAATGATTGATTTTTTTTGCTTTCATTCTATTTGAAAATTGAATTTTTCTTATTGCATAGTCAGTTCATCAGTGTATGAATGTTGTTTTGTATCTTAATTTATCAAATCCAGACACATAAATGGCAAAGGAATGTGTTATGAAGAAATAAAGTAGCAAGACCACAGAGTCACCTTATCAAGTATTTCATAAATCTGCTTATTTTGAACGTATAAATTCCACTTTATCAAGAACATTTTTCTAGCAAAATAGTTAGTAGTAAACATAGCTATACTTTGACCAGGGCAGTGTGACCTTAATGGGTGTGTAGTTTGTCAGCAAGGGTCAAAGCCTGGCTACCAGGAACTCAGGTCCCTCCTTCCCTTTTCCAAGGGCAAAGGAGAGAAAGACCCAGCGTACTTTGCCAATGGTGCTTTCTGCCCCTCGACCTGAGGGCCTTTCACCAACATGGGCAGGTGCCTTGGAGTCTGTGTGGTAGAATGGACCACACAGGGATAATCTTGCCCACAAATACCAATTCTACAGGTCTTTGTGAGTGGTTTGCTGATTGGTCAACTCTAAGGACAAGGTGAATTTTTGGAAATTTTCTAGAAATCTTGTTAGTCTTATTCATTACTTAAGAACTTCATTTACCCAGGATGATCACAATATGAGGACGATCATGCCCTAGGGTTGGCATAACCTTGAGAAGAATAACATTATTATATCCTTGAGGATGGAAAAGCACATTCATCGTGCAAAGGTGGGGTCTGTGAGTTAGCTGAGAACAAAATAGTTAACAAATGCATTCAAAATTGTATCTTCTCTGTGTTCAAGATTTTCTTTCATGGCTTGCTAACTTGAAAGAGTGTCATCTCAGTAGGAAGGCCAAATAATCCATTCATGGTGGTGATTTTGGTTAGACTCTAGGGTTCTTTATCCGGCAGTGGCACACATTTTAGATGAGAACATCTCAACTCTGTCGAAGTGAGATTTAGAAGGGAACCCTTATTTTTCACATGGCATAGTCAGCTGCATCTTATTTGAGGCTACAGTTTTACAGAGTCAGTAGACTAAGAAGGCCATATATTCCTGAACAACATCAGTAGATATGGGTCAGACCAGAACTATTTTAGTGATTTGCCATCAGTAGTGTCTTTAAAATACCTGAGTTGTTAGAAGCTTTGAGGGTGAGGCAGTGTGAAGTTGTGCCTTAAAGCTGAATTATTTTTTAAAGTTCTTCCTCCTGGCTATGTGAATGTGTGTTAGTAATGCTCTCACACTGGACACAAAGAACATTCTGCTTCGGGGGAGGAACAGTGCAAGGTTGGGAGGGTCACAGGGGTTCCACCACAATGCCACCATCTGCAGTAACGTCAGCCATATTGGGCGCCTTCCTATACCTCTCACCCTTACCCTTACGCTGCTGGGGTTGGTCTGTTCATAATTCCTAACCTTGTGCCTGCCCTGTGGCTTTTACTGCATTTTCTTGATCCAACTATCTTTAGCAGTTACACACAGTAGGTTTCGATCCCTTACCTTATTCTGAGTTCTTGCTCAGTATTTTCAGTCTGTACTCTATCCATTTTGTGATCCTTTTTTTTTTTTTTTTTAACTTTTTAGGTACATGATGGGTAAGGGTTTGGGCTCTGGTTAAATTCCAGTTGCCGTACTTAACACCCGGGGGACTTTGAGACCCTCTCTAGGGCTCCATTTCCTCAACTGTGGAAGTGACATCATCATAGGACACACCTTTTGTGGCTGTCCTGAGGAATAAAAGCTCTTGGCACCGTAAATATTTGTTGTTCCTCTATTCCATCTAGTCTAGTTATTTTGAGCCTGTGCCTTGCCTCATTTCTCTTCCAAAGGACCTGGGCATCCTGGATCTAGATATCTGAATTCAAGACTGCCTCACTGCTGTTGGACCACCGAGAGTTTTCATCTTTCAAGGCTCATTGGTTAGGCCACACTTGTCGATCTCACAGGTCTCTTCAGCAGTGAGAACTGGCATCATCCCCATTGTACAGTCAGAAGAGTGTGCCTGACATGAATTCCTGGGGGTCCTCACGTGACTCAGTAGCAGAGTCAGAATGGAAACCTGGCTCCTCATGCCCATGAGTCCCATTGCCCTGTAGATGTAATTGCTTCCACGCCATCACTGTTCATCCTTCTCAAGACTTTCCAGCCTTTGCCCAAGCTTCATTTCCGTTCGTGTTCTCCCTCTTTAATTCTAGTCCGTCTCCTCTTTCTCCTTTTCTCTGCTTTCCTTCTCCTTTGTGGATGACAGTCTTCTCTCTCACCCCCCACTTTCTCTTGGAGTGGGTTCCCATTTCCTCTATCATAAACTCTACTCTTAAAAATATGAAAGCTCATTCCAGCTCATTCTGCCGGCCATGCCACACACACATTCCCGACTGTATTTCTCTGAATTCTTAGCATACGTCCTGGAAAATTAGGTGCCTGTAACATCATTGTCAACAGCAACAGTTGACCCTCAGCAATAGCTCCATACACTCCCAGTTTGTTCTCAGGGGGGAACCTTACACCCTGAAATCCTCACTGGTCTTGATGTTAGAGAATGCCCCTGTGACACAAGTATGTGCTGGGCTTCTTTTGGGACCAGGGCTACTTTCTCACAGTGCTGTTCATACAGGCTGTATTATTTCTGGATAAGGGTCTTCTACGGCCTTCCAGAACAGAATTTATGTCTTTTTACATCTGAACTTCAAAGCTTTGGACTTGCAGTTCTGTCTTGCTGATTTCTATGAACACCCCCTGTCTCCGGCTCACAGTTGTTGCCTCAGTGATGGGGGGTAATGTGTCCACAGGGGGTGTGACACATCCATGTGGGGGAGAGCTTTAAACATGGCAGGCCTGAACGCAGACCCCTGCAGACTCTGCTAAGCAGCTGAGTAAACGACTTTTAGCTGTGCCTACTGTTTATACTTGGAAAAGATGACAGTAGATTCCCTTCTAAGTCTAAGCAGCCATGTAAGCAAGAGAAATCGAAAAATTTTATCTCAATGTTTTCACTAGCCTCATAAATATTTGAAATAGAGAAGAATTTCATTCATTTGTCTTCAGTAATAATTGCAAAAGGAAGTTTGTCCTCATGAAAAACTCTTTGAATAAACACTAAGTCCTGGCTCTTTCACTTACTAGCTTGAGATCTTGGCTGCATGACTGTCACTCCATGTCTGTGTTTCAGTTTGCCCAGCTGTAAAATGGGGATAATGATACCCTGTCTGGCTTTTAGGATGGTTGTAAGGACCAAGCAAAGGAATATAGATGAAAGCACTTTGCAACGAACTTAGATGTGTGTTATTAGTATTGTGATGTGCATCTTAAATTTAGTACTTAATCTTACTCATTTTTCTGTCCCTATAAGATATTGCAGCAAAATATTTCTAACACCAGGAGGTTTGCATCTTTCCATGGCCAAAATGTTCCCTCCCTGTCATGGGAATCCTGGGCCATTTCATTTTAGTGACCCTGGGATGTAAATCCAGATTAAAATTGTCCCTGAAACACATGAGAACGCCCCCCCCCCGACACTGATCTACCATGAAATGTAGGTGAACCATGCCCCATTATCCCCAGCCCCTGGGCTTATGTCAGTTGAAAACTGTGAAAAATTAAAACTATTTCTTGTGGAGCCCAATAGAAGGAATGGACTCTATGACTTTGCCTCAGAGAACCCCACATAGGTCACAGCTGTGCTGGGATGAACTTTAAATTATTTGAGACACACACCTGGTGACACGGTCCACCTGAGAGAGGACTTTACACTCACAGGAGGCCATTTGAGCCCTTAACTAAAAGAAGATGGGAGGATTACTTAGATGGATGATGCGGCCTCTCGGGTCTCCTTATTCTTTTTTCTTTTTTTTCAGTCAGGGTCTCATAGCAGCCTTGATCTCCTGGGCTCAGATGGTCGTCCTTCTTTAGATTCCCAAGTAGCTGGGACTACAGGTGTGCACCACCATGCCTGGCTAATTTTTTGATCATTTGTAGAGATGAGGTCTTACTATGTTGCCCAGGTTGGTCTTGAACTCTTGGACTCAAGCAGTCCTTACTTCTCGGCCTCCCAAAGTGCTGAGATTATAGGCTTGAGCCATCATGCCTGGCCTCAAGCTCCTTATTTCACAAGAACTAACATGTAAAGATTTTCAGGTCCTAAAACTTTAAAAAAATGAGCAAAGTCCAACTTTATAAATGCCCACACACCTGATTTTAATTTTTTTAAATCCTGTTCCTCACTGCCTCCCACTTTCTCCCTTTTTAGAGTTTCTTATACATAAAGTAAGCTATCCACTAATAAATATAGTATACAAAAATACAATAAAATAAGTATTAAAAAACGAAATGACATTTATTTGTAGTATATCCTAATTCCAAAAAAGACTTGCTTCAGCAGCACTACCAAGACTTATAGTGAGGCTGAGGGACCCTCTGTGTCCAGGAGAAAGCTGACTTCTATGAAGCGCCTGATTGCATGTCCTAATTGTGTACCGCCTGTGTCCTGGATGGTGTCACACCTGTCAGATGTGGAAGATCACTGTTCATGGCGCTTTGCAAGGGGACATGCTTGGACTTGGGCACTTTTTATCCTGACATTAAGACAGGACGGAGTCGGGAGGAGCGGCAGGGCAGCGCGCTATTCACCATGCCGTTTTTTCTTTCTTTCAGAGACTCTGACCTATTTTTGTTGGACACTCGTGTGGTGTGGGCCTCAGAAGAAGGCTGGCTGGAATTTGACATCACAGCCACCAGCAATCTGTGGGTCGTGACCCCGCAGCATAACATGGGGCTTCAGCTGAGCGTGGTGACGCGGGATGGTAAGTTATTCATGTGCTACCAGAATCTAGCATGTAGCCATCTTCATTCGTTTTTTACATCAGTTGGGGTAGACCCATGGGCTGTAGTCAAGTCGTCAGCTCAGGATGGCCTCATTCACTGTTCCCTTGTGACTGCTATTGGAAAAGGGAAACCTTTGCCTGAGGTCTTCCAGAAAGAACTTGGAGGCAGGCTTGGGCCACATCTCCCAGGGGGAGAGTGGTCAAGGTTCCAAGTGACAAAGAGAGGATGGCTTCCCTAGGCAGAGGCAGGAGAGCCTGGAGTTCACACCACTGCTTGATGTGATTCCTATCACGGTGAAGGAGGGCTTTGACTCTGCCCATTCTGAGGGTGCTGTCCAAAGTGCGAGAATGCATGATCTTTTTCTTCACACTCAGTCTTTATTATTAGCACTTGGGAGACTAGGAATCCCTTAACTGTGCAACTGCAGGAATAAGTTTCCGTGGAATAAAGAGAAGCATGCTTTGGTTTGCATTCAAGGACTCCACATCCACCCCCGTGCCGCCGGTCTGGTGGGCAGAGATGGCCCTTATGACAAGCAGCCCTTCATGGTGGCTTTCTTCAAGGTGAGTGAGGTCCATGTGCGCACCACCAGGTCAGCCTCCGGCCGGCGCCGACAACAGAGTCGCAATCGCTCTACCCAGTCCCAGGATGTATCTCGGGTCTCCAGTGCTTCAGGTAAGTTTAGGGGGGCCTGTTTTTCCAGAACAAAAGTTGTGCCCATAGTCTCAGAAGTTGAGCAGCTTTTGCACAGCAAATACAAAGGCCTGTTGGTGTCGTATGCATGATGGTGGCTTGTCACAGTCATGGAGCATCTCTGTGAAAGGCAGCCAACAAGTCCAGTATTATATCACCCTTGGCACCTCCAGTCTCGGACAGGGAGCCCTTCTTTACCAGAAAGCCCAGGCATGGCTCTCATTGGCTTGGCTGGGATTGTATGCCCCACCCTGAAGCACACTGCTGGTTATGGAGGGCTCTGACTGGCCAGGCCTGAGCTGTGAGCCCACTCTGGAGCTAGGGAATTGGGTCAGTCCCATCCTGCCCAGAACAGGCAAGGTCAAAGGACAAGGGAGAGGAGCCAGCCCGTGTTGTCTGAGTGGCAGTTCAGTGGTCTTTCAGAAATGTCCCTTGCGATATTATAATATTATACCTTTCAGAAGGTGGCATGGAAGTCTACTCTTGGAAGCACAGAAGATGGGGAGCAGATAGATAATTCCCTTCCTATAGCCGGTCACATGAGATTGAATTCAAACTGATTTGATATTTGATTAGATATTTCTGACTCTAAAGACAGTGCTTGCAAGTTCTGGGGTTCCCTCGGCTATTTAAATAGTCTGGAGCCGGGCTCGGTGGCTCAGCCTGTAATCCCGCGCCTTTGGGAGGCTGAGGTGAGTGAATTGCCTGAGCCCGCGGGTTCGAGACCCGCCTGGGCAGCAAGACCTCATCTCTACAGTAAATCAAAAAATCAGCTTGGCATGGTAGCGCATGCCTGTAATTCCGGCTACTCGGAAGGCTGAGGTGGAAGGATCACAGGAGCCCAGCAGGCGAGGCTGCGGTGGCAAGAAGCGGCCACTGCACTCCAGTCTGGGCGACAGAGTGAGACTCCAACTCAAAAATAAATAAATAAATAAATAAATAAATAAATAGCCTGGGAATCAAACATGAATGTTGTGATTTGCAGTGGGATTTGCAATCAGAGAACTTGCTTCCCTCATTGCTACCCTGTGCTTTGGACACACTTAATCCGTTTTAGTTTACTCATCTGTAAAGTGGGTATGATGAATACTTTGCAGATTTGCCGGGATTAAATGAAAAGCATTCAAATCTGGCTCATAACAGCACTCAAAGATCAGTTACATCCAGCTGTAGGAAGCAGTTTCTCAGGGCGAATGTTGGGATTCTTGGAGAGAAAGTTAAGTACTTCAGGAAGATGCATTAATTCTTCCAAGGGGACTATATAGAAATGTCATTTTCAGTGGCCAGAAAGAGTTAACGCAGCTTCCCAAAGCATCTAATTTTCCTTTGGGAAGTAGCGTCTCCCATTTCAGGTTCTGACTTAATCAGTTGTCTCTTTTACCCGTAACGTGGATGTGGAACTTGAGGATCCACCACCCAGGGTGATGTGACATTTTGCTTCTTGTCATCCTGGTGTTTCTTGGAAGCATTGCACAGCATGGGTGTTCCTGTGTTTACCACTAGAAACAGTCAGGGTTGGGGTTTCTGAAAAAGAAGAAGAAGAAATGCTTGCTTTCCTTTATTCCCTTCCGAGACAGCCTGCTGAATAAAGTTAATAATCTCAGTGTTTTCCTTCAGGGTACGATGATGAAGTCTGCCAATGATAGGCTTCAATTTATTAATGAACTGTGGTCACTTTGGTACCGGGACCTCAGACATGGAGGCAACTCTTGAAATGTTGATTGCTTTTTAAAATTAAAATCGCACTTGATTTATTCAACATCCCCCCAACCCAAGACACACACCCACGTTTTTAAATTGAGAAAACATGTTGTGCCTGATTTTGGTTTTAGCGATGTCACCCAATTATTATTTCCCAAGTCCCTTTCAACTTTTTTTTCAGTTTGATGAGTTTAAATTAAATATGGATACTAAAGTTGATCTAATTTGTGTAAGTTGCAAGTGTCCCTATTTCTCCTTGGCCATTCCACCTCCTGAGCCTTTCAGCAGTACTGAGGTGAAAGAGGTCCTACCAAACCCCTCCAGCCTCACCTATGGAAAAGACCCTGAGAAAGTAGTGTCGCGAAGGCTTCTGCCTCCCTCTCCCTCTCTGCAAAGATCCTCTTAAGTGGTCTGAGAAGTTGCTCCTATCTGATTCACTGGAGTGCTGCTTTATATGTTTGGCTCTTTCTTCTTCTGTTAACGGGAGTGGACGTGCAGAAGATTCCCAGAAAGGTGGCCGGCTACCTGGGGAACCAGCTGACTAGTTTATTTCTCCTTGCGGAGATTGCCAGGCCCTTGTGAACCAGGCGGAAACTGCAGAAGCAGAAAAGTTGTGCTCTCTAGTGCAACTGCAGGCTGACTTTCCTCTCGTAAATCTTGTGGAAGGTTGAAGGGAGAGATTGCTTTGCCTCTGCTGCCCCCTTCTTCCGTGGCGTGCTCCCAGGGAACTGATAGCTCTTCACCGAAGCAGCCACCCCCAGAAGCAGCCCACCAGGGATCGTCGCACATCTGGGTAAAGACCTTAACACCACGCATCACATTGCCGTCGTCAGGGCGAAACGTGGCAAGGAAATGAGTAGCTATTTTTGGAACCGAGCTGTCTATGCCTGCGACGGCAGGACAAGGCTACAACAAGGGAGAGCCCCACTGCCCACCCAAATCTGTTCCAACACTTGTACTTTACTTTCAAGCTGGACTTTCCAAACACGTGCACCAGACAGCGGGTTTGGACTGAGGTCTCCCTGGATGGTTTTCACTCACCCTTGCTTCTCTGCCACTGCCTGCTCCAAATGAGGGCTGGATGTTGGCTGGGTTGCACTTCTCTGGGGCTCGGATAGCCTCTAGACGCTGTCATTTATTGTTTTCACACGTGTTTTACCAGTCCTGATCCAAGCTGTCCTGCAGAGCCTGCTGGGGTTCCAATGAATCTGACCATTCTGTTCCAGCTTCCACTTCTTACCAGCTTGCTGGCTCTCATGGGACCTGCTCTTGGGTTCCAGAGCTCCTGGGCTGGGGACCTCTTTTCTGCTTGCTACCATTCACTGACTTTATGCTAGCTATCTGTTGGGGTTCATCATTTTGTCTTCTGAGGGATTGTGACACTACTTGGCCAATCCATTAGGTAATCCATGTACAATTGGCCTTGAAGGATGATTCCATTTCGCGATTCTGAATTCTGACCTGGCTACTTTTCTGGGATCTCTCCAGCACATCTTTGGGAAAGCAGTAGTTAATATGACTTCAAGTCAGCTGGTGAGTCTGAGATCTGTCCTGTCAATCAGCTGGCTGCTGATGCTGAGACTTAGAATTGGTCTTTGTTTTGGCAGATGACAGCATGAAAACATTATCTGCCACTTTGAACAATTCATGCAGAACTGGAGTAGTCTCTTTTATTCTTGATGTTTATTTTGTCGCTACCTGGTTCTGCTAACTAATGATGAACCAGCAGTCTCTCAAGATCCTGTCTATCCTTTGATCCTGTGACTCTGCCATTGCACAAATTCTACCTGTTCACATGTCTTAGAGTAAGTTCTTCTTCCAACTCTTTCCCGCTCATCCAGACATACGGGGGGTGCCAAAAAAAGTATATACATTTTAAGAAAGGAAAAAATTGTATTAAAATTGTAATACTCAATATAACGGGAGTGCCAAAAAGTGTATAAACATTTTAAGTGATGTTATATATGTATTGCTCTTAGTTCACCATAATCAGAAGTGTCTGGATGCTGACGGCAACCACTCTGAGCACCTCTTGTAATTGCAGAAGTCAAACGTGACTTGTATTCATCTTTTGTTATTGGTATATATTGAGTATTACAATTTTAATATAGTTTTTTTTTCCTTAAAATGTGTAGACATTTTTTTGGCACCCTCAGTATACTGATAATGAAAGATGAATACATATCACGTTTGACTTCTGTAATTAACACATTGCTACTATAATTCAATTCAACTTCAAAAAGTAATCCACAAATGACATCTTGTAAACGATATATACATTTTTATGGCACCCTGGGGGGAAATGTGGCTCTTGTACATTTAGATATACCATTGACCTCGTTGATCGTTCATACTGTCTATCCCTTAAGCTTCCCAACTGGGAACATTCAATATACTTCTAGCATAAGAAAGGTAACCAGAATTTGTTTCTTGTAGGACAGCTATTTGAGTATTTCATTATGACTATGCAGTCTTTTGCTATAGATTTCAAGGAACTCCAGTCCACAGACTAGGAGTCCCAGTCCTTCAATATCCTCACTACTTCATTACTGACTTCCACGGGTTAGGGGAGCCAAAACTGAGTGAATCAACTCACCATGGACATCCAGAGCTTGGGAAGAACAGACATGGCTCAGGACTGTGAATTAGCAGTTTATAGTTCTCCAAAAAAGTTGAGAACTTCACTTGGTCATTTTGCGCTTAAAATTTTAGAATTTGCAGCTTGGCTTTCAGATGTCTTGGTAAAGAAGTAGAGACTTGTTTGGGGCTTCCTACATGAAATCAAACCTTAATTCTCCACATATGTGCAGGATAGGCATGGCATATAGTGATTCAAAAGTTGGAGTCATTTCAAACTCCACTTTTATCATGCTCGACTCTCATTCAGCATGAAGCTGTTTCAGGATTGTGGTTATTAAGGAGTGAACCAGCCTGGAAAGTTCCTTCCTACCTCGTCCTGAGTGAGGTTCACTCCTTGCAAATGTGCAAAAGGCAACGATGCTAAAAGGCAATAAGAAAGAGGCATAACCAGGGGCCCTAAGATGCCTAAGTAATTTCTAACCCTAACCAACCCCAAGAGAGAGTATAGAAGGTGTTTAGAGCACAGGGAGTCTTAGAGCTAGTCTTTTATCATTTTGTTTTACATTATTTTTTTTCAATTGGCTTCTCAACTCTGTCACCCAGGCTGGAGTGCAGTGGCATGATCATGGCTCATCTCAGCCTCATCCTCCTGCTCAGGTAATTCTCCCTCTTCAGCCTCCTAAGTAGCTGGGACTATAGGTGCACGTCACCACGCCTGGCTCATTTTGCTGTTTTTTGTGGAGATGGGGTCTTGCTTTGTTGCCCAAGCTGGTCTCGAACTCCTGGAGTAATCCTCCCACCTCTGCCGCCCAGAGTGCTGGGATTACAGGTGTGAGCCACTGTGCCCAACCCAGAGCTAGGCCTTTAAGGAGACTTTGTCTGTTTTTAAGACAATTCGTTCCATATTCTTTTAGACAAAGGCTGAAAGAAACTGAAGTCCCACCTGGATTAAATGGAGCCTTGCAAGTTCTTGAAATCTTGATGCAATAAGAGAATATGGGTTTCACTGTTGCCTTTCATGCCAAACATCCAGGTTGTAAACAAAATCTAGACTCTGAAAATCAAGTCGTCCCCCTGCAGCCTGTTATGAGATTATTGAAATCATAACCCCAGAAATCAAAACCCCAGTGTGGTCTCAGCCTCCCGTAGTGTCGATGACACAGGGAGCTGGCATCTCCTGTGTGCTCCTCCGTGGCCATATTGACTCTGGAGGCAGGTGTGAGCCAGAGGCCTGTTTTGGATAAGATGGGGCTGATGAGGCCTGGAGATACAGAAAGGTGGCCAGGCCCAGGAAGTCAGAGGTGCTATCTCAGCAGCCACGATGTGGTCCCTCCCTCCCTTGTCATTCTAGGAGAGAAGGGAAAGAAAAGTAGCAAATTTTCCCACTAAAAAACAAGTTTCCTTTGGGAAAGAGTTTGTAGCCTGAGCTCAGAAAAGCTGGGAGACACTGCTTGGAGCATGCGACTTTGTCCCAAGCTCTTGCAGCGCTGGTATCGTCCTGGCTGTGTGTGACCTGCCGAGTGGGGACAGCCCCTCTTGTAGAAGCCCTGGCCGCCTGTCACTCTCCTTTCCTTCTCACTTGGTTTCTGTGGTGTTCCAGACGTTGTCTCCTTTCTGTCTTTGTGTTCCCTCTGGAGGTATTTCCTAGCTTTTCTGAGCTTAGACTTCAAACTATTCCTAAAGGAAACTTGTTTTTTTTAGAGGGAACAGTTTGCTGCTTTTGCTTCTCTCTTCCCCTCCTCTGTTGAGGTTGGAAAGGGAAGCGGGGCTGGCTGTCCTGGCCCTTGAGACCCAGACTGAACTTCCAGTGCTTCGACTCAGGGGCATGTGGCCCACCCCTGCCTCGCCCAGCTTGCAGGTCCACAGCACCCGCCTCCCATCATGCCCTGCCACAGCACCTGGTTCCCATCGCTTCCTGCACGATGTGCACGGTGGCCCTCCAGCCTGGCAGTGCAGCCTCCCCCTGTGGTGCCCTCCCTGAGAGTCGGGATGGTGGCTGTGCCTTTCTTTTCTCACCCAGAGTTTGTCCCCTGGGAATTCTCAGGGCCTTCTATGCCAGGGATCCCCCTGTGTGCCACTGGCCTCTCAAGGCGTGTAGTGATTTGGCTTCAGAAGTAAACCGACAGCGGGTCCCAGCTGTCCGATCACATAACTCCTTTGCTCTTCACCGCGTTTGCAGTTTTTCAAGAGGACCAGATACAAGGGACGCTGGTTGGCATTAACTCAGATGGCCCCCTTAGGGCTCTGGGGTGTGACCCCTGCATTCGGGGAGCAGCCAACATTTGGGGTACATTTGATGTGCAGTGCATGCGCCATTGTCTGGGAAAGTGGATTCCATGAGGAGGTATTGGCCCAGCTACCTGTGGGATCAGGCGCACCATGTCCTCACTACACTGGGTGGGATAGCTGCTCCCTGCAGCCTCCTGTTTGCCTTGGGGTTGGGGGGGTGTCCCCCACTGTTATGTGATACCAGATAGGCCCCCCATTGGTTTTCTCCTATAGATGGAATGCCCCTCAGTCGTCAGAAGGGGGGAGATCAGGACCAGGGAAAACAGAGGGTGTCACCAAGGAAGCTGAGTGTCAGAACCAAGGCCCAGCAGTCAAGACGAGGCCCCCTCCACCATAACAAGCTCAACCTTAGCCTGTGTGGAATGTCCACCTGCACCAAGCCAAGGTAGAGAGGCAGGAGGGAGAAGAGGGACCTGGGTGGGCAGAAAGATAGGAACAAGTGTCAAGAAGGGGGTCAGAAGGTGTGTGAGTTGAGGGCCTCAGCATCGACCCCTGATGTCCCAGAAGGGAATAATATCCCCCACTACTGCCCTCGGAGAAGGGCTCTCCGCAAAAGCTCATTTGTGTCTCAAGGACAAGATGCTCCATCACTGTGTCCGCCCTCCAATCTGCTGGACCCCAGAACAGTGTCCCTCCACGCAGCTCATGGAGAGTTGGCCTCCCAACCTCTCCCAGGTGCCCTGGCCCCCAGGTAACCTGGAAAAATGACAGATAATGAAAGATGCAGTTGAGGCTTGGGTGAGGGATGCCAGTGCCATGGCTGGAGCTGGTGACTTACTCCAAGATAAATTATGGGGTGGAACATCCTGACCTCTCATGGTGGAAAATGGCAGATGCTGGCCGTGGTCAAGCCATTGGGAAGGGATGGGATAGTTCAGCCTGTTTCTGTACCACTGGCTTAACTGCTTAGAAGGCCTCAATGGGATGCAAATGTTCCTTCTCAAAGTATTGGAAAAATAAAAGCTCATGAAGGACAGACTGTGGGCATCACAGCTGGGACCCCTCTGCCCAAGTCTGTCCTTCCAAGAGGAACTGTGCCTGTCTCTCCAGGCTGCTTTACTTCCCCACCTCAGAGTATGAAGGTTCTTGGTGAAGGATCTTCCTTCAGGGGGAAGGTTGGCAGGTCTGTCTTGAACTTTTGAAGTTCATCCTCATCCCCACAAGGGAGCTTCTGAAGCTTCTTGTGTGGTGGGCTCTCCTGCCCCAAACTGTGAGGTGAAACCCATTTAAAATCTCATGTCAATTTTTTTCCCCTACAGTTTGTTGTGTGTGTGTGTTGGAGATTATAAAGGAAAGCAGAATGTTTTTTCCTGGCTTTTCCTCCAGTGGCTTTAGGACAAATTAAAAGTCAACTCTGGTGCCAGAAAAAATAAATAAGTAAATATCCATTTACAACTCATGCTTAAATGTCTATAATGTCCATTTGGAGATGAGAGGAAGGACTTGGGCTTATTAAGACCAGTCGAATCTGAAGGTTTCTCTCTGAAAGCAATTTACAAAAGGGGGTGGAAAGCTGTGTTGCTAGTGGCAATTAATATCCTAATGTTTTTGAAGCTCAGAAGTCTACAGTTGAGGAGCACATGTCTCTCCTGTTTTAGACTAGGGAGTTACCTTCTGGTTATGGAAGAAATTCATCCTGGGGGTTTTTATGATTATTAGATTTTGTCACCTGACCACCGAGCAGTTTTTTGGCCTAAACCTACCTATAGCCAGGCCCTGTGTGTCCAAGTCACCTTGAGCAAGCTTTTTGGGCCTTGTCTGGCTGGGCCAGAATCCCTGCTTAGTTGTTGGGCATGTGCCCTGCCATCTACTCTTATTCCCAAGAATTGCTTAGAGGGCCAGATTTCACTTTTCATGTTCAACTTTGAAACAGTCAGATCCCTTGAATATGTCTCTTGGGACCAAGGCTGGGCCTTCACCAAGGCTGTATCTGGAGATGCTCAGGGAGCCCTTTGTCCAAAGACAGACTTTGTGTCTGAAGGGGGTAACAGCATCACCTATGTGTGAGCCTCTAGCCTGGAGGGCAGCTTCTCTATCCTTCGGTCTGTATGTTCACCTGGACAGCAGAGGACCCATTCTCAGAGGTTCTCATTCATGAGTCTGGGATTGGGCTCAGAACTCTGCACTTAGACAGACAACCTGATGATTCACATGATTCGGGAATAGGCAGTCCACAAGCCAGACTGAGGACACTGTCCTCAGGTTGGGGGTTGGGGGGTGGGTTTAGTCTTGGGTCTGTTTCTGTTTTTTGCTTGTTTGTTTTTTGTCTTTTGTCTCTCTCTAGTCCCGCAACTTCCTTTCTCTACCCTGCCTTTTACTGGTGAACCTGTTCTTCTATCCTACTGGTGTTACCTTCTTTTATCCCATGGAAGTGGATGTATTCTGTTAAATTTTCACTGCATACATTTTTCCTGGCCCTCTTCAGACCATTAATATAAACAATTATCAAGTGTGGTGGGGATGAAGGGGAAGTTTTTCTGTAATATGTCAATTCATTAAAAAAAAAAAAAGTTTCAGTGTAATTCCACACAGGACCTAGGGTATTTACCCTTGAGTGGCAGACATGCGTATTCCAAGGAGCATCAACCTTCACAAATATTTATACATCCTTTGCCAGCACTTACTATGGAATTATAAGGAAGCTTAAGTGTGGCCTGAGAGTATCTATAGGAAGAAAAACAGGAGAGTTGAATTCCTCCCTTTCCTCTCTCTGGCCCTGATCCTTACTTAACAACAAATATGCCAGTGTCTAGCTCTAAAAGAAATAGCTGTTCTTACAGAGAAAGTTCTCTTTGTTGAGCGCTGAGAGTCAAATCACCAGCAGGTTCACAGAAAACCAAAACTTTCGGTGAAGTTAGAAGCGAAGTCCTCTGACTGTGTCATCCTGGTTCCATCCAGCAGAAAAAGAAACTGGAAATCCAGATAGGAAGAGGCTGTCTCTGCCTGTACTCTCATGATAATTTTCTTTCTTTTTTTTTTGCGTTGGAGTCTCACTCTGTCACCCATGTTGGAGTGCAGTGGCACACTCACAGCCACCCAGCCTCGACCTGCTGGGCTCCGGCGATCCTTCCGCCTCAGCCTTCCAAGGATCTGGAACTACAGGCGCGCGCTACCACGCCCAGCTAATTTCTGTTTTATTGTAGAGAGAGGAGGTCTGGCCAAGTTGTCCAGGCTGGTACTGACTGGGTGTCTGCCAATTCAATGCAATTCTGACCATAGCTACCTGGAGTTAGCGCCCAAGTTGAAGGACAAGGTCATCAACAAAACTACCCTCATTTCAGACACCTGGCACAAATGAGGACCCTGGGCCACCCATACTTCTGTCTTACTTTCCTACAAATTCAGAGGTCCTCACAACATTTGACAATTTGCTAAAATGGGAAATTGCTATACTTAACAACGATCATTTTATTACAAAGGGTAAGACTGAGGACGAGCCAAGTGAAGAGATCCTTAGGGTAAGATCAGAGAGGTGGGAGTGGGGACTCGGCGCTTCCACCTCCTCTTCAGGTTCACCATCCTCTTGGAATATCAGTGTCTTCACCAACCTGGAAACTCCACTGAGCCTCGCTGTCCAGAGTTTTTATATGGGGTTTGATTGCTGTGCTTAGCTGATTAGATCATTAGTTACATGATTGAACTCAATCTCCAGGCTTCCTCCATTCCCCAGAGGTCATGCAAACCCCAAACTCCAACCCTCTTATCATGTGCTTGACTTTTCTGGTGACTGGCCCCCATCCTGAAGCTATCTAGGGTCCAGCATGGGCTGTCTGGGAGTCTTATTAGTATAACAAAGGCACTCCTATCAGGAAGCTCCAAGGGTTTTCAAAGCTCAGTGCCAGGAATCGAGGACAAAGACCAGATCTATTTTTTATTATTTCACATTATCCATGATTGCTGGGATAGAAAGGTAGTTTGTAGAAATATCTGCTTTTTATATGACCAAATGATTCCAAGCCTGACTTCAGGAAGATAGTTTGGAAGATGTTTACTTTTGAAGAGTGCAGGCAGAATGAAGTTGGCTGGGGAAAATTCCAGACTAAGACTATAATTAAGGGAATCATGTAATTTATCATCTAACCCAGGACACCTTTAAGAGTGCAGGGAACCAGGGCCTTGGCATCTTCAGGAGATTGTCCTCCTGTCAACAGGTGGCAGGAGAGGAAACAGTAAAGGGCAGGGCAGGGGAATTAGAAGGGCCAGGCCTGGCAGCACCTCCCTTCTTCCCCACATTAGTGGGCAGAATTCAGACATGTGGTCACACCTCACTGCAATGGGAAACGTTATCTAGCTGTGTGCCCAGGGGGTTGACAGGATATGGATTTTTGATAAATATAGAGCAGTCTCCACCTGGCTATTTCTGGAATATGCCAAGCAGGCTACTTTCTCTGGGCCATCAGCATTGTCATTCCACACTGTATGGAATATACTGCCCCCAGATAGCCTCATGCCTCATTCCCAAGATATCTCCATGTCTCTGCTTAGAAGATACCTTAACAGAAAGACAAACTTGTCAACCCCATATGAGATTGTGAGTCCAGTGCCACCCTTCACTCCCCATTCCCAAACTATTGAATAATAATTGTACCAAGTCAGGACTTGTATTAGTCAGAGTCTTCCAGAGAAACAGAACCAACAGGATATATAGAGATATAGAAGAGGAGATTTGTTACAGGAATTGGCTCACGCAATTACAGAGGCCACAGAGTTCCATGATCTGTTCTGTGCAAGCTGGAGAACCAGGAAAGATGGTAGTGTATAATTCAGTCTGAGTCTCAAAGGTTGAAAATCAGGTGGGCTGATGGCGTAAGTCCCAGTCTTCCGCCAAAGGTCTGAAAAATAGGAGCTCTAATGTCCCAGGGCAGAAGATGGATGACCCAACTCAATAAAATAATTCACTCTTCCTTTGCCTTTTTTGTTCTATTTTGGTCCTTAACAGGTAGGGTAATACCTACCCAAATTAGTTACTGCAGTCACATATGTCCAGTACTGATCTCAGGATCTCTCTACTCAGTCTACCAAAATACTGTGTCTTCCAGAAACATTCTTACAGACGCACCCAGAAACAATTTCTACCAGCTATCTGGGCGTTTCTTAGCCCAGTCAAGTTGATATAAAATTAGCCACCATGGGACTCTTGATTCCATGGAGTAGAAACAGACTCGAATTAACTTAAAAATAATTTAAGGGTACTAGGAAATTCACCCAATCAAAAAGAAGGCTGGAAAATTAAACTCAGGGATTCAAGGCCCAGCTCAAACCTAGCCATGGGGACTGTGTCCTTGATCCTACCACTGGGGGGTCACCACCCTGGTCACTGGCTATCTTGCCACCCATTTTTGATTCCACCTTTGAATCATTCCCTTGAGTTATTTATAATGGGGGGAATTTGATTGACTCTGATGAAATCATGAATCTATACTTCAGCTGCTAGGGGACAAAGTAGGGAGCTGTCATGGAAAATGGTTCCCTGATTCCCGCCTGTCTAGGAATTTCACCAAGTGAGAAGTATTCCTGAAAGTTGGGTAGCCAAACAGCAAATATCCACTACAGGTGGGTATGGAATTCTAGGTTAATGGCATCATTTTCATGATACTTAATTTTTTAATGTGTATGCTTGTTAAGTTTGCTGTCATTTTCTTTTTATCTCTGGGTTTCTTTTTTTTTCTTTTTTTGAGAGAGTCAGAGTCTCACTTTGTTGCCCAGGCTAGAATGCAGTGGCTCACTCATGGCCATCCCAGAGTCGACCTGCTGGGCTCAGGCGATCCTTCTGCCTCAGCCTTCCAAGTAGCTGGAACTACAGGCATGTGCTACCATGCCTGGTTAATTTTTTGATATATTGTAGAGACGAGATCTCACCAAGTTGCCCAGGCTGGTCTCGAACCCCTGGGCTCAGATAATCCTCTTTCCTTGGCCTCCCAAAGTGCTGGGATTATAGGCTTGAGCCACTGTGCCTGGTCTATGGGTTTCTTTTAAGAATTTCTCTGTGTATACAGTTTCACCAGATATAGCTAGTAGGAATTTATTTTAACCACTCAGGACTCATTGTACCTTTTCCATTTAAAAATGTTACCCTTATATCTTTAAATATTATTTCCCTTCTATTGCTGTTGGACTTTTCCTTTATCATCCATGTCTCTTTACAGAGAGAGAGCTGTATTTTCTGATGATTTGTCTCTGCTATATTTGAATATATGTTGTTGTTGTTGTTGTTTTGAGTTGGAGTCTCACTCCATTGCCCATGTCGAGTGCACTGGCAGACTCATGGCCACCCCAGCATCAACCTGTTGGGCTCTGGCCATCCTTCTGCCTCAGCTTTCCAAGTACTGGAACTACAGGTACATGCTAACATGCCTAGCTAATTTTTTATTTATTATAGAGATGAGGTCTCGCCAAGTAGAGTGGGCTGGTCTCGAACCCACAGTTCAGGCAATCCACTCAGCTCGGCCTCCCAAATTGCTGGGATTACAGGCTGAGCCACCGAGCCCTGTTATACTGTTCTTTATATATCAAATATATTGTTCAGTTTTTAAAATTTTCTCTTTAGTTATATCAAATCTGATATTTATCTGTTTAACTACTAAGTAACTAATTTGTTTAAATAACCTGTTTGATCTTCAGTTATATATGTAATCTGATTTGTTAGTTTCAATGATTATAGTTTTATAGAGTTGTTTGGGTCTTTTCATATCTATGTGTTCTTTTTTCTGCCATAATCTTGTTTTAGGGTTTCTAGTCTTTCTTTTATCTTTTCCATTATTTGGGATATTTTTTCTTCATCACCTTGTTCAGAGACTACTCTTACTCATAGTATCTAGGTCCTATGAATCCTCTCTTGCATTCCAACTCTCTCTTCTTGAGAGAGTTTATTTCTTTGTGTGGCTGATTTTTGTTGTTGTTATTGTTGCTACTGTTGTTTTAACAGGAAGTTTTGGTTTTTTGGTAGTTGACTGGTTGGTTGTTTTTACTGAGAGTCCTTGGTACCCTGCATGGTGAAAATTTCCCTCCAGTGTTTCTCCTGGGTACTTGAAGGTATGGCTAGTAGTTTGGTAGTATTAGGTAAGATGGCAGGGGAAAAAATGAATACGTTTAGAATTATAAACCACCTCAAAGAGTTGGCCCATCTCTCCTCCCAGCATAGGTCACTGGCCTGAGTTACTGCTTGTTTCTTCCTCACGAAATCATGAAATCTGCGTGCTCTCTCCTGCTTCAGAACCAGGAAGTCTGAGAGTACAAGTAAGAAAATCCAGTTCACTCAGACTTTCAACAGCGAGGCGCCTGATTGGCTTTATGGAGTTGAAGGGGGCAGAAGTACCCAGCAGATGCCCCAGGTTCTTGTACCCATTGATGTCCGTGTCAAATGAAGAACTTCTTTCTGAAGTCTTCTCCTTACAATTTCATTTCCACCCTCCCTAGAACTCTCAAACACAGCCAGCAGTTCAATGAATCCTTTAGAACCACAGCTCTAAATATGTCACTCTCTGGTTCAGAAACCTTCAGAGGCTCGCTTTGTGCCTCTGGTAGAAAGTCCCAATTATTATGGCTGGCATTTTAGGTCTTTCATTGCTCTAACTTTATCTCACCTGATTCCTCTGTATTTATCCTTTAAACTCATTCCAACAGACTATCTTTTCCTCTCATTCCCACCCTGGTCTGTCCCTTTTCTGAATTCTTAGTGCCCACACCATTCATATTCTTTATCTAATTAATTTTAATTTTCACTTTTTGTAGAGGTGGCATCTTGCTGTGTTGCCCAGGCTGGTCTCGAACTACTGGCCTCGAGCAGTCCTCCTGCTTCAGTCTCCCAAAGTGCTAGCATTATAGGTAGCCATCATGCCCAGCCCATACTCTGATTAGCATTTGAGTTATTCATGTACACATTTCATACCACCCCTTCATTCTCTAAGTTCTTGGAGGAGGGAAGCCATGTCTGACTTATGTTCTGTTTCCCAGGGTGCAAGGCAGAAGGCATGTCCCATGAGAGCTGTTCCAGTGAGCCTCAGTGAATCAGGACACTCCCAGTCCTCTTGCTGGCAATTAGGTTAAGCCAGGCTAGTGGCTCCTGTAATGCCTGGGGCAGGTGTATATATATATATACACACACACATACACTTTCTCAGTCACAGGGAACCACTGGCTTAGGAATCATTGCTTTAATGCAAAAGAGCTCAAGACTGGCAGTGAGGCTGAAGCACAACACGAGAGATCCTCGCCCCGTGCACGGCTCCCTCGCCACTTCTGGGCCTCCCGTATAGGCCCTGCACCATCACACTCCCTTTAGTACACTCTCCTGGCCCAGAAGCTATCTTTAAATCCCCTTGCAGCTTCCAGATGATCCGTTTGAAACACGGCAAATCTTGCCTGGTACAGTGGTATCACGTGAGTGCAATGTCTTCCAAGTCAGCACCTCAGGGTGTGCTGGCATCCTGGCACACTCCTTCATAGACCTTGCACACAGCAGAGCTTACAGCATGCCTCTGTTGCAAAAAGGTGTCCATTTAAAGTCACACGTGCCCAGTACTGATCCTGGGGTGGACAAAACAAAGTATATATAACATTCAAGCAAACCATTGGGAACCTGACGGAGCTGCGGGGTGGCCACATTTGTGTCTCGCAGGGGCTTCGCTCGCTGCTGTCCTGAGTCTAGTTCAACACCCAGCACATGGCAAACTCTCCATCTAAGTTTTTAAATGAAGAAATGAATGAGTTATGGATGTCTTTTGATTTCCTTCAACAGATTACAACAGCAGCGAACTGAAGACAGCCTGCAGAAAGCATGAGCTGTATGTGAGCTTCCAAGACCTGGGATGGCAGGTGAGTTCTCTGGACAAAGGGGGACAAAGGATGTTTCTCAGCAGTTTGGTAATGGCAGCAGCCGTCACCAAAGACCTAGAGCTCTAAGGCTGAGCTGTTGCCTTTGAGGGAAGTACTGAAAAGCCCTCACAAGCACCCAGGCTCCCAGACTGAGGCAGAGAAGGGTGCAGCCTGCTGGTACACCAAGTACCCACTGATACCTTTCCAGAGTTTCTGAGCTCTGTGATCCCTCAAAATCAATAGCCACATTTCCCAATACTCTTACCTCGTTCTTTCAAAGCCCACAGGACATATATTTGGGCATTTAAACAAATTTCAATTGTGCTTTGAAACAGGGTTGGAAAAAATGACCTAATGGTTAACTTCTCCAATGGCTACAAATTGGCTCACACAGATTATCCAGAAGAACATAAACGTTTTGCCCCATACCTCAGAGCTGCCATTAGCTTGTAAGAAAAGAAGCACATTTAATCATAGGTGATGGGTGATAGAAGATAGTTTCCATATGTGGGGGCCGTGATTTTGGTAGGAGCTCTGGGGGCTCCTGGAGAGGGGTCCCCTGGGTCCAAGTACTTAAAGCTGGCCACCTGCATGTTTCCAGGCTTAATAGGCAGGTAGCAGCTGAGGCTGTGTGGGCCCATGGAAGGAGCGAGGGCTCCAAGTCAGACTGTGCAGGCTCACCTTCTAGCTTTTCCCACTCGAATGTGAACTTGGACAAATTCCTGAGTGTCTCTGCATTGTCTCCTTGCCTGTCCAAAGTGAATAGTGCCTTCTCATTGCATGACTGAAGGCACAGATGGTACGAGGAGTGTGGCTTAATCCTGTGTTGCTTCCTTTTGCTTTAAATCAAGGACTGGATCATTGCACCCAAGGGCTATGCTGCCAATTACTGTGATGGAGAGTGCTCCTTCCCGCTCAACGCACACATGAACGCGACCAACCACGCGATCGTGCAGACTTTGGTGAGCTTTCGGTGACTTGCCTCTGATAAGCAGGACTGAGCCAAGCTCAGGTGTCATTTCTAATGGTATTTTCCTCCTTCTGTTGCGGAACAGGTTCACCTTATGAATCCCGAGTACGTCCCCAAACCGTGCTGTGCGCCAACTAAGCTAAATGCCATCTCGGTTCTTTATTTTGATGACAACTCCAATGTCATCTTGAAAAAGTACAGGAATATGGTTGTAAGAGCTTGTGGATGCCACTAACTCAAAACCAGGTGTAAGGGGACACACGCTCTGCCTTGGATCCCTGGATTCCATCTGCCTTAAAACCACGAGAAGCACAGTGCAAGTGGGATGCCACACCCCAGAGACTGTCTCATGCCAGTGCCTTACTGCCTAAGGAGGACTTTAAAGGACCTCATTAATTTGCTCACTGTGTAAATGATGTGAGTAGCTGTTGGTCTGTAGGAAGCTGAGTTTGAATGTCTGTAGTGTTTTCTGGTAACTGCAGAAACAAAACTTTAAGGCCTCCCCTCCCCCAAAAGCCCCACCAAAATTAGGGTTAGCTATAAATCAAGCTATGCAGGGTGTTAGTGAGTGAATAGGGAAAATAATCTCAAAGGAGTAAAAGTATTCTTGCCTAAAGTAGCAGCCAGTTCAGTTCCATCTGATTTTCCATGTAACAGAAATTGGGGAAGTGGGGGGAATGCCTCTGTTCAGAAACTTCATTCCCAGGAAGGCTGACTGCGTATCAGGTCAATGCCTGGGCTGTGCTGTAAGCAGGGCTGTAAGGAGGTGCCTTTTGTCTCAGTCATTGCTGTTGTTTGTGCCGGAATTTTGTTGGTGTGAAAAGATACTTCTTTCCGTCATAACAAACCATATCATTTCCATACTCTGGTCCTTCATTTGCTGTCTTCTCTGCAAGTACCAAAAGTAGACCGGTCATACCCCAAGGGGAGGCTGCCCAAGGGGAGCAGCATTTGTAATAGCCTTGTTATAACCATGTAATGGTGGAAGCCATCGTGCGCCTCTTTACTGAAATGGCTCTTTGACAAGCACATTAACTTTAGAACACCGACTCTAATGGCTCATCTCCTTCAGTAAATGGTTCTTTGCCTTTTACCGTATGGCCTTCCATGTCACAGGGTTAGAACCAACAGAGGGAATAAACTGAGGAAAGGCGCTCAGCCTTCCAGAATGGGCTTGGGGGATGAGCATGCTGTTTGTGAACTGAAATCAGGATTTTCTCTTGTAGGACGTAAGACTCAGATTAAATTTTAGAATATTTTTTAAATGTCTTTTTCACAATCATGTACTGGGAAATGAATTTCATACTAAACTGATTAAATAATACATTTATAATCTATAACTGTTTGCACTTACAGCTTTTTTTGTAAATATAAACTATAATTTATTGTCTATTTTATATCTGCTTTGCTGTAACATTGAAGACCAGACTTTTTAAAAAAGAGTTTATTTAGAAAGTATCATGGTGTAAACAAATTGTACCACTTTGATTTCCTTTGAATACAAGACTCATGATGCAAAGCGGAAGCCACTCGGATGCTTGTGCTTCTCTAGGAAGTTGGGTTTTTTAAAAGAACATCTGTGAACCGCGTAATTAATAAAGATTTCCTTTAAGGCAGAGGCTGGTTGAGACGCTGCTCTGTTATCTTCTACCTCAGACAGTATAAGTAGTCCTGTTTCTAAGGTTTCCACCACCAGTTACTTTGGGCAAAGTGTCGACATCCCTCTGCACGTGGGCGGTGGGTGAAGGGTGTTGGACACAAAGTGGTCATTATGAAAAGTAACCTGATAGTAGAGGACAGACAGACACCTCTCTCAAAGGAGCTTAGTCCTACAACTGCTTATTTCCAAAGGTGACTGTAAAAGTGTTAAGTCACGAGGATGGCATCAATGGCTGACATGGCCATGCACACCAGTGTCAGAGCAGTCCTGCTGACATCTGTCTTTGGTCTTGAAATCAAATGAATCCCACTCTTCATACATTAGAAGGTCGACCTCCTTGAAGCAGACAAAGTAAAGCAAGCCTCTAAAAGGACTACTTAGGAGCAGAATCGGACACTAGTTAGGGCCCCATAGCAAGACTACAGGGTCTCCCTGGTCTGGTCTTGTCACCCCAGGTGGCAAAGACAAACAGAATCTTTCTATGAGCTAATGGAATGGTCGGAATGAGCCTCATGGAACTTTCCGTGCCTATACTTTCTACAGAAGACATCCAATCTTAAAGTTCACGTGGACTTTGGCTTTGTGTTGACATGACAAACTCATGAAGTGTTCCACCCCATGAGAAACAAACAGAAGGATCCCTTGAACAATAACAACTGATTTGACAAGTATGGACACACATGTAAAATTATGGCATCAGACTTATCATACTCAGGCACATGTCAAAAGTACTGCTGCTTTCATATGGCTAACCTCTCATGATGAGAGAAGTATTAACAGAAACAGAAAATCCAGTAGTGGCCATGAAGGTATCTTCCAGAGGTGTGGGGTTTTCGTTTTTAAATCTGCTCCAAACTATGGGCCAACCATATTATTAATGAGTCAATTGTGACCTTCAGATCAGAGGAACATCAGTACTGCCACAAGGCCACCTTTCCAGAACTCATGGGCAGTTAAAAAATGATGCTTGGATGATGCTTTCACCAGAATCACTCAGGAACCAAAAATAGTCCAGTAATTTGATTTTCCTCAACTCTATTTTAGTCTCAAAGGAAACCACTTAAATTTCATCAAGAGAAGGTTCAAGGGGGTATATGGCCACTGAAAATATTTAGTTTACACAGTGACCATGAGTGAAACTTAATAAAGAATCCGTAGAGTGTGTTGGCTTAAAAAACACACAAAGAAGATACCACAAGTTTAGTATGTTCAGCTTCCTGAATAGCCTCCACTGGAAACTCGGCAACATCTGCATGACTTAACTCCCATACACGGGGTAGGAGGCCAGGCAGCAGCGGCAACTTCCAGCTGGGCTTCTAGAGTTCGTCTTTCGCCTGTCCCAGAACAAAGCGGTGTAAAGAATCCAGGTCTCTGCCGCCACTGTGCTCACTGACTTTCTTTCCTCCACGGAAAAGCAACAATGTAGGATAGCCTCGTACCTTAAAAAAAAAAAGAGGAAAGTCTGCAAACCAGTGGTCGGTATCACACAAAAACTGCTTCTTAAACAAAACCAGATAAACTCCTACAGTTTTGGCTGACAAATTCTGTGACGAATTTTAAAGGTGAACAGACCATTTAAAAAGTATCAGCTAGTTTACAAAGCAAAACTGTGGGGGCTGTGTATTCACTTTCCAATCCAAAATGACACTCAAGATTAGTGTCAATGCATTGGTATGACCTCGAAGTAGAGCTTCTCTATTTTCAACATGCATATACTCGCCTGCTGGGGATCTGGTGAAAATGCAGGTTCTGAGTCAGCAGGTCAGGGGTGGGGCCTGGGAGTCTGCATTTCTGAAACGCTCCCTGGCGATGCCCTGCTGGTCTGCAGACCACACTGTGAAAGCAAGAGCCTCAAGGATCCACGTTTTTTTAGCTGCAACTCACCTCTTTTTTATTAATTTTAAGGCACAAAAAACTGGTATCTGTTAATAAGTAAGCAATGTCTGGGTTACATCTATTCTCAATCTAGTGAGGTCATAAACTTCAGAGGCTCCAAAAGTGTTTTAAGAAAATAACACAAAAGGAAAATATAAATGATGAAACTTCTGGGCCATTAGGCTGTGCCACCCAGCCTGGAATGAAGGCAGCAATTAAACAACCCAAGCACGAGACTGGCTTGCTGGCGTGGCCCTTCCAGAAGGAAGTTTATATTTAACTTTCTTATTTGGCCACTGCATTTCAGAATGCTGGCTTACATGTGGAAAAGGAGACACTCAGATACTTCTGGCGGAGGTGACAAGCGGCTGCTGGTCAATCAACAAGAGTGGCCATGTAGGCATTTACTCAGTTACTGTACAGTCTTATACTCAGATAGCAAGGCAGCAAACTCTTACTGAAATGTGGATACTAAATAAAAGCAGGCAGAGAGGAAGAATGCCTCTCCTTTGAGAGATTATCTCTTTTGCTTCTCAAAACAACTCAAAATGACACAAAAACAGCTTTGTTGGGAGGATGAAGACGGAGTGAGTTATCTTGGTTGAGTCCACAAGACTGAATTTCAGCTCCACTTGGGATCTGCTCCCAAGACTGAGAGTCCCCATAAGTGTTTTCATCCCAGTGTACTCACCGAGTACTTGCTGCAAATATTCCGCTCAGCAGTGCAGTCTACTTCAGCGATCTTGATCTCTGCCAAACCAGGGAATTCCTTTTTAGAGAGTTCCTCCCAAGTAGGAGCCAGATTCTTACAATGACCACACCTAGGATAGAACAATGGCAGCTTTGTTGAAGTCTTGTGTCGGGATGGGTCACCTACACTTTGCTGCCAAGACTAGCCCTGTTTCTTCTGTCTGAGACGGTTAACAATTGCCCAGAAATTTATAAAACATCAAATTCTCCTGGGTGCACACTAACTCTTTGAATTCAAAGTCAACCCAAAGCAGACTTTCAGATAACCTGATAGAAGCCAGCCAGTCTGAAAACAAGGTGAGATTCTGAGACCATTTTCAGACTCTGGTAAATTGTGTTAACTGGCTCACAGACGTGCCATGAGCAGAAGATGAAGGGAAAAGAAACAGAAGCTATGCAATTTCTAAACAGCCACTTAGGTGCTAAAGACGTTTTAGATTTTATTGCTGTGGTCTCAAAATTTCAAAGCTTCCTGGATGTCTCAGCAATTGGTGTGAGTACCAAGGCCACAACTAAGTTTGGTTCAAACCCTCCCTTTTGGAGCTGGAGTCTCACTCCATCACCCAGGCTGGAATGCAGTGGCACGCTGACGGCCACCCCAGTGTGTCAACCTGCTGGGCTCTGGCGATCCTTCCGGCTTAGCCTTCCAAGTAGCCAGAACTACAGGCGCGCGCTACCATGCCTGTCTAATTTTTGACTCATTGTAGAGACGAGGTCTCAACAAGTTGCCTGGGCTGTTCTCGAACCCATGGGCTCAGGCCATCCACTCCCCTCGGCTTACCAAAGTGCTGGGATTACAGGCTAAGCCACCGAGCCCGGCCCAAACCCTCCCTTCTGCCCCTGACTTTATCCCCTTTGCCTTTTTTACCCTCCCTGCCCGCCCTCCCCCACTGTGAACGGCTCCCTCTTGCTTCTTACTCCATCTATCTAGCTTTAAGGCTTTGGTGAAATTGAAAATAAGTTCAAAGGCACTATTTACTAACTTTCTGTTCTTTAAGAATAAAAACTTTGAGTTGTGTGCTCATTACCTTTTTACCCCTGCTGTTACAGTTTCTCAGGAATACATGGAGTGAAACAAATTAAGAGCTGAAGTGACGTGTTTGCCATGTTCGGATAAGAACCTAATACTCTCCCAAATACTCTACCGTGCTTTTCCAAAGGGAATGGTTTATATGTGAAGACAAAGGGTGATTTCCGCTCTACAGCCGAGGAAACCGAGGTCCATAGGAGCTAAAGGACACTCAAGGTTACAGTGGTTCACGGTAAGTCCTGGAACCAAAGTGGCCTTGGTCTCCAACTATGTGCAATCCATTTATGCTCCAGGCTCCAAGACTATGTGGCAGGAAGGTCCGGGAAATCGGGTCATATACTGAATGGCTCGAACGGAAAGTTGACCTCTACTGGATTTCCTATTAACATAATTTAAACAGAACTGAGAAGCAAAGCTACACTGTGATGCTCAGTGTGTAACTAAAACTATAATCTATTGGGAAAAGTACACAGATGCCACAAAACTTAATCTGGCTTCATAATATGTCTCCCTTTTTATGTTTTCTCCAAAGTTGATTGAGTTTTAAAATAAATTAGCCTCTTTCTCTATAAATATTTGTGGAAACCATTGAACTTGAACATATTTGAATACAGCAGCATGAAGACGTTTATTTCCTACAACGTGACCTATGTGTAAACATCATGTGTCCACCATGGAGTCTGAGGGTTACCTGATGAGTTGAAAAACACGTGTGACTTGGCACACTAGGACAAAGTAGTTTCTCGTTACACAGCAACTTACCACGGAGCATAGAACTTGATGAAGGTTATTCCTTCTGCAATGGTGTCATCGAAGTTACTCTCAGTGAGTGCCAGCACAGTGCCCTTCAGAGGAGGAAAATGTCACAGTTCAAGCATATCCTCATTTTAGAAATGCTATTACGCATGTTCCAGAATCACAGAAACACCCACACAACTTGCATTTCACAAGCTAAATGCAAGGTCAGGCTGGCGGCCTCCCTAGAGCAGAGGTCAACACAGGGCCCTAGGACCTGAGCCCAGAAGATGCGGCAAGGAAGTGGCAGGATGGTGCATAGGTAGGCGCTGTGTTCCGGGAGCCACGGCCGGCTGAGAACTCTGGGGAGATACTCCCAGGCCGCTGTCCTGCCACTGTCCTCCGAGGCCCTGGGGAGGAGTCCTGTCAGCCTGGGTGCTCTGGGCTTGCCATCTATCCCTCCAGGCTTGGAGCCTCCAAGAGACCCACTGCCTGATCCACCTGAAGTCTGATTTTAAGCTGCTTTCTCAATGGCCACACGACTCTCCTGACACACATATTCGTGACAATTTATCTTCTCCATGTAACAGAAGGGACCTAGTTACAAAAGCACAGGCTTCTTTCTACGTTCGTGTTCAAAGTAGTGAGGAAAACGCTGATGGAGGTTTTGGCCGGATCCCTTAGAGGAGAGACCCTGCACGGCCATCTGCTTCACAGGGAATCTCCCGACAACTCTGTACAGAATTATTTCTGTTTCCCCAAAAGCAGGATCTGGGAATCTCTTCTTAGAGCAGGACAGGGATGACTGATCACATAGCTGAGTGCACCAGGGCTGCTGCACTTGAGTTTGGCATCCAGCAATGCATGTCAGGGGTGCGGAGGCAACGCGCGGCCACACGGGCCATCGCGGAACACAACTATCTTTATGTCCAGAAACATGATGCTGTGCTCACTGACAGACCCACTAAATGATGGAAACCCGAATTACAAATAGAACCAGCTCTGTGACGAAAACATCCATGGTATATAATTATACTCAATTTGGGATGACCTTTATAACCACCATGACACACACACTCCTCTAACATATGTGGTCGTAACAACTACAAAATCATTTGTTTACCTCTTAAACCAAGGTATTAACTTTTAACTAACACCCAGGCCATCCCTGGCCTACAAAAGTCCAACTAAGGACGGGGCTGTGGGGTGAGCAGGCTCTTTACTGCCCCACCCTGGGAGGTTTCCAATTTCACATAGCTGAACTTGGGAAGTGACGTCCCCAGCGAGTCATGTTCTCTTAGGTAAATGTTGAGAGTTCAGAATCTCTGGGTCATTGTTCTCACCCCAGGGAACAGGAGCATGCTGCCCCTTCCTGTGCCCCTAGTGTCCCACTATCCCAGGTGAAAACCTGACATGCTCTGAAGCATAGTTGTGGGAACTTAAATAGCAACATGCGTACTCTGCTTTGGAAACATGTTGACAGATAGACCCATGGCTGCTAACTGGGAAGCCTGGGCATGATTTCCTGGGAAAACACTTTTTATTTTATTTTTTTATTTTTTTATTTTTTTTTTGAGTTGGAGTCTCACTCTGTCACTCAGACTGGAGTGCAGTGGCCGCTCCTGGCCACTGCAGCCTCGACCCGCTGGGCTCCGGCGATCCTTCCGCCTCAGCCTTCCAAGTAGCCGGAACTACAGGCGCGTGCTACCACGGCCGGCTAGTTTTTGATTTATTGTAGAGATGAAGTCTCTCCAAGTTGCCCAGGCGGGTCTCGAACCCGCGTGCTCAGGCAGTCCACTCACCTCAGCCTCCCAAAGTGCGGGATTACAGGCTGAGCCACCGAGCCCGACTGGGAAAACACATTTTAACTGCCATTGACTTGTACCAATGGCTTCAGTGTCACTTCTATATCAAGGGGATGACACAAGTTTGCTCCCCTAGTGCAGCCCTCCTGCCATGGCTCCAGACTCATATATTTTACTGTCCACTAGACCTCTCCACCTAAGTAACCCACAGTCCTAAAAATCAATGTCTGAAAACCAAGCTCATTGCCTTCCTCTCACTCTGGCCCTACCTTTGTGCCCGGGACCATCCTACATCAGATACAGCAGGAATCTGAGACTCAGCTCAGACCATCCTTCCTTCCCTCCCACACTGGGAGCTGCATTCGGTGGACTGGACTCCTCCTGCTTGCTTCCTCCTCCCAACCCACCAGGGGCTCGCATTGCTCGTGGCCTAGTGCAGCTGCTCCCGTCTCCACGCATGCTGCTGCAGGCCATTTTTCTACACATCCATCTGCTCAAAACCCTCCAGGGCTTCCTATGAGTAAGGGACCCCTGGCTGGCCTCCCACGCCCTCCACACTCCAGCTCCCACCTCTTCTCCTCCTGGGAATCTGACACTGCACCCCAACCTGCTCCCCACTGTTGTCCCTCCACCCCAGCCTGGCCCTGCTGGAACATGCTGGCGACTTGCATGGCCGCACCTCTGTGTCTATGTCCCTCCATGGCAGCCTTGCCCACTCCATCTGTCTAGCAAACACTGATCCATCTTTCAGCTCTTTGAAGACACTTCTTGCCCATCTGCCCCCACCTCTCTCCAGCAAGTGACCGGCCCTGCACACACTTATGTCCTAACCCCTGTGACATCTGTTTTTTTTTGTTTTGTTTTGTTTTGTTTTTTTTTTTTGAGTTGGAGTCTCACTCTGTCGCCCAGACTGGAGTGCAGTAGCCGCTCCCGGCCACTGCAACCTCGACCTGCTGGGCTCTGGCGATCCTTCCGCCTCAGCCTTCCAAGTAGCCGGAATTACAGGCGCGTGCTACCACGCCCAGCTGATTGACATCTGTTTTTATGTGCTCCCACCACCTGCCCCATAGACCCGGCCATGCTTCCCAGGCAGGAAACTGTGTTGTTTGTTTTCATTTCCTGGTGGCCTAGTACAGCACCTGGACCATAACAAGGGTTTGATGGAACAGAATGAAGGAACCTAAGACCTTACATGCTCTAAATGAGTGAAGATAGGCTCCAGCGCATCAGAGGCTACCTGACCAAGTTAATAGCCTACAGTAGCTGGTCTCTCAATCCCACTGCAGACGCCTTCTCTGCACAGATCTTCCAGGGTAAAGGTATAATGAGCGGAGCAACCCACAGAAATGAACAGAAACAGGGGCCCCAGGGGCAGCAGCTAATATTTCACAGCAAATATCCCCCAAGTACAGTCATGCTCCAAAATGACTGAATCAAAAAGGAAGAAGTCTCTAGAAATTTTTGACACCAAATGCAGTCTTAGAATTTGTCTCACAGCTATTTCAGATTTTCAAAAGGGAAGCTTTTATGTTTTTCCCTTTAAAGCATGTAAAAGAAGATAAAGAAAATGTTTCATGTTGAAAAGGCAACCGTAGCCAACCACCAGAATAAATCTGAACTGCCCCCACACTGTCATTTTACCCAATTTGAGGAGAATGCCTTCTGTGGGCAGGCAGGCAGGCGGCCGGGGACCATTTTTGGTGATTCCAACCATGGCAGGCACTCACCCTGTCAGCCTCAGGCTCGGCCGCCAGCGCTGGGGCCTCTGAGGGTGGGATGGTCTCCGCAGCACCTGTCTCCGTGCTCTGCAGCTGCGCCTCCACGTACTCTCTCAGGGACTCCAAATCCCGCTTTCCCTTGTACTGGTCAATCTGCCCGAGACATGAGCCATAGGGGAGTCTGCTGAATGGGTATACCCCAGACTGCCACTTGCCTGTATCCAATGCCCCCAGATGTCTTAGCTATGATACGGATGTCGTACAATGTCTGTGTGCTCACATTTAGACAAGGATGCAGAGACTATAAACCAAATGTCTTGGCTTCGGTGAGAGAACTTTACAGATCTCCTTCCTCTGTGAAGTGACACATCATCAAAATCTAGGGTGAAGTTCTGCCAGTGAACTATCATACTGATTGGGAAATTCTGAGCAGCTGACCATCGGCCAGAGACAGAAGGAAGCAGAATCTTACCACGGACAGCATTAACCCTGTTCAAAATCATGGAAGGTTAGTGCTCACGACCAGAACATAGCTACACTATGACTGTGGATCTGGGTTATTCTAGTGATAACTTGAGCTGCTCAGTGTTCCGAGACAGTATAACAAGTGACACCTTTTTTTAACTACCCAAATCTTACCAATTACAAGACATTTGTTCTACTATCTGTATCCCTCCAGACCCACACCCAGTCAATACTGGCAATTCACTGTACCCGTTAAACCACCCAACAGCTTAGCCTGCTGGGGTTAAGAAACTCAGAATTCTGTCTCAAGACGTACCTTCTTCCCATCTCGGAACCAGAGGAGAGTGGGGTAACCGCGAACCTGGTTTCCCGAGCAGAGTTCATAGTGCTGTGTACAATCAACCTAGAAGCAAAAGAAGATAAACATCCCCGTTTCCTCATGCACCTTCTTGCTAAAGGAACTACTGGACACTAGTACTCAAACAAAACTTTTTTTTTTAAAGCCAGGTTCTGTAGCATCTCTGCCAGCAAGGTACAGTTTTTGGAGAGACGTTTCCTAAAAGCCACCCCCAAAATACACCCAGGCTAAAGGGAGCAAGGTGAGATTTACTTCAGAGATAAGATTTATTGTAGCTGAGTTAAAAATCCCACTTTTTTAGGAAACAAACATTTCAACATAAGCAGGTTAGCAGCTGGAGTCAGGAGGCCTAGCCACACAACTGGGAGCTCTAGCCTGGGCTATTGGCAGCTGAGCCCCAGACCAGTTCATATGCCAGCTTGAAGACGTACTCTCATGCTCAAACTTAAGAGTTTTTTTGTTTTTTTGACTGACTGACTGACTGATTGATTGACTATAGAGGCGAGGTCTCACCAGGTTGCCCGAGTTGAACTTACAGAGTTTTAAAATCAAGGGGGAGTAAGCAGTCAACTTTAAACAGGAGTATTTGGCATATACTAAAGGTGAAACTAAAAAGATGTCAAGATTATAATTTGTCCTTAGCTCTATAAAACTTAATTTACCAACTATCACAGCTCTTCAAGTGCTTTATTTCACTTAAATCTCTTATATTCTGCTTGCCCAACATTTTCATGAAACATTTTATTCTCAGTTACTTGTTTGTTGATTTCTACCAGCATTAACATCAGTTAGGTAGGACTAAGCTGTTTTTCACCATGTCAGCAAAGGAGGGTAAAAATTATTTCAGCATATCACTGTAGTCAGAAAGCAGCTAATGTGTCAGACTGAAGCACAGAAAGCCTCAGCCTAGGGTCTGTGGAGAGGACAAGCATATTTAAAGGTCATGTCTAACCCAGCCACATGTGACCAGAGATGAGGGCCACAGCATGGTTACCTAGGCTTAGGTCTGTTCCCTCTTGGGTCTGCTAGGATCCTCTACTGACATAAATGGAAAGTAATCTCCCATAAAAGTTCATAAAGTAATTTAAGGATGCAAGGAATGGAGTAAGATAGAAGACAAGATGACTGTTTTATAATTACTTCCATAAAATGTTCCATAAATATACATGTATAATCACAACACATAGTTAGACCATATCACTGAAACTGTTTAACAGGCAACAGTGAAAAATCTATTTAACTAATAGTAACAACAGTGATTACGATTTATCACGTTAGCGTTTGTTCCACGCTGCACGTCATACTAAGCAGTGTACTTTCATCAGTCACCACATGGTACACCTCAGCTCAGTATGCAAAGGCGGAGACTGAGGCATGGAGAGATCTTGTCCAAGGTCAGCCAGTCAGCTCCATCCAACCCCCAAGTTATACTTCTGACCATCTCATGATCCCAGGTAGATCATCCTTTTGTAGCTATTGTTCCTAGACGATATTACTCTGTATATAAATCAGCCCCACGGAAAGGCAGCAAAATGAGATTTTGAAAAGGAAATCCACACAGGGTGTCTGGCAGGTGTCGGGAAGATGAAAGAGGGTAAAAGTGATGGCCCCAGAGTTGCTCTGGATATTTCCAGAAAATCCGGTTACCCTGAAGTTATCACATATCCCTTCTGACTTCTCTCTGAAGTGAGAAATGCACAAAAAAACCCACGCAGCAGTGCACACTGAGGCAGGGTCTTCTGTGTGTCCGTGTGGGGACAGCACTGAGCATCTTTTAGGAAAGGATCTCAAGTAAGATCAAACGTGGATGGTCTCTAAGTGCGTCTAGTGAACATCTACAAGTCTCTACCCCGTATCTTTGCAGAACGAGGTCTGGGGCTGCCAGTTCAGAATTGGCCATCTCTTCAAAATAAACAAAGCAACTGAGACCATAATTTATCTCTAGCCTGTGGAAAAAGCCAGCAAAATTCAAAACAAGGCTGCCATCTGTGAAGGTGAAATGAATTATCAAGTGGCACACTAAATGGAATTAATAAATCAAGTTTGCGACTTTGCACACAGAATGAATAATGGGCAACTCTGCTAATTAATCCAGCCAAAAACGGTCCATTTCCAGTTTAATAAGGATTTTCGCTTACCTTGCCAATCTTGACAGTTTCGGAATGTTCAAGGCCCAGAGCCAGCTGCTCCCAGGTCGGAGCCAGAGCTTTGCAGTGACCACACCATGGAGCGAAGAACTTGATAAAGTGGTCGCCTTTAGTGAAGAGCCAAGGCAGAGAAGGGGAAAGAGGGACTGTAATTTACGTCAGACCTCACTAGAGATTTTTGAAGAATCAGATCTTTGTCCTTTGCTTAGCAAATCTCAGTTTGGTGTGAGACCTTTAACTGGTGCAAAGCGACTCTCCATCAACTATGTTTCTATCTACAAGTTCCTAACAATACTCAAAACCAAAATTGTCATCTTTGATGGACAACTGGGAACAAACTCATGATCTGGAAAACTAGCAGCAAAGGGAACGAGCCGGGCGTTTCTCCTGCCTTTCCCACATGCACGATACCACTGCATAACCCCATGACAAGTGAGGGCGAGCCTCTCTTGCTTAAAACACGAAGGAACACTTGGCTGAGGGCACTAGCACTCGGCAACCCTCATACGTGAACGGGCCTAGGTCGGCAGTGACTGTCACAGCCTTCTGCATCCTGAGAGACAACTGGACATTCTGTGTAACTGCCAGCTAGGAGATCTTTCCAAACTGACATTGCTTACATCTCCAGACCCTACTACCAATTTACAGAAAACAGAGAGATCAGGGAAACACATAAACCACACCATGGGGAGGCCATCAGCAAAGGCCAGACCATGAGCAGCTCTATGGGTCAAACCCCCTTTGTTCTTGGCAAGAAAGAAAGGGATGCTTGGGGAACATGTGGCCCAAAAGAGCCTCAAAAGAGATACTGTAGTGCTCATGAATGCACACCTGAGTGAAGAAACCATAAAGAAAAGGAGTAGTTTCCACAAAAGTCAGGAATGTGCCCCCTGGGGTGAGGGGGAGGAAGGGTGTGACTTGAGTGGGTACCCGAGGCTGGCAGTTTAATTTCTTGACCTGGACAGTGGTACAAAGTAACTGCTCCGTAACAATGTACTAAGCCCTACATTTATCTTCCTTATCTGTGTTCTAGTTTACCTGAAAATAGAAGATTTAAAAAACCTTATCACCCCTTTGGCTATGGGAATCAAAAAATCAAACCCTCATAGCATCATTATTTCGACATTGAAGATCTTTATCTAGGCTGTTCCACTTAGATGTCAGACTAATACCAAACCGAAATCAGGCTGTGTTCAGGAAGAAAACTAACCAATGGACAGTGAAAGGCGGTCTGGCCTCCAACCAGGGCTCTGCCCTACTAGCAGTCATGGCTGCTGCTTCTTCACCACTGCAATGATGTGTTTGACAAAACTGGTGAAAAATTTGTTTTAGAAAACTAGCAACTGACATTCAAGGCTGAAACCTTATCTGCCCAAACAGGTGCATTGCTAACCTTGTTCTGTACACTGGAGACAATATCTTCAGGAACCCCATCAGAGGATTAGTGAGAAATCAGCGAGGGCAGGAAGCTACTGCTGTTTTCTGAGGAAAGACCCACATGCTGTGGCACAGCACGATATCTATGTGACATGGCCTGGCAGCAGTGACTTGCTTTAGGAAGGGGCTGCTGGGCTTGCAGGAGGCAGTCTATAACAAGGGAATGGGGAACACATCCTGCGTGAAGCCTAAGCCCGTCTCGGTTTACAGTGAATCCCCACAGGGGAAAATATGCCTAGGCTCCCCAGTTGGAGCACTGGTATAGACAAAATGACAATTTGAGTAAGAATGGGAAGAGGCTGA
Source organism: Carlito syrichta (assembly GCF_000164805.1). Lineage (NCBI taxonomy): Eukaryota > Metazoa > Chordata > Mammalia > Primates > Tarsiidae > Carlito > Carlito syrichta. Next base: position 557,301 of record NW_007253819.1, read on the forward strand.
CGGCCATGCCGTAAGTCATCCTAGGCAGTCGGTATGGTGGGAGGAGGGGCTCTAATTCCCAGCAGGCACAAGTTAAAGGCCAGATACAATTCTAAGCCCTTTCTCACATTTTCAAGCCAGTCTTCGAGGGGATTTCTCTCCATGGTAGCATTTGATAATGGGAGCCAGCCAGGAAGCTGACTGTGCTTCCAAGTCGTTTGGTGTTGAGCCAGCTTTTCCAAAAAACATCCATGGGTGAATATAGGAGACTTACATACTATTCACATTAGAGATGCACAGGATCATTTTGGGATTAGGACACCATTTTCAAAATTGAGGTGTGGCACAGAAAGATGTTTTAAGTACAAAGAATACCTAATTTGCTGGGTGCAGTGGCTCATACCTCTAATCCCAGCACTTTGGGAGGCTAAGGTGGGAGGCTTGCTTAAGCCCAGGAGTTTGATACCAGCCTGGGCAAAATGGTGAGACCTTGTCTCTACAAAAAAGAAAAATAAAGAATTAGCTGGGTGGGGTGGTGTTCACCTGTAGTCCCAGCTACTCGGGAGGCTGGCCCAGGAGGACTGCCTTGTCCAGGAGGTCAAGGCTGCAGTGAGCCATGATCATGCTACTGCATTCTAGCAAGAGTGACATCCTGACTAAAAAAAAAAAAAAAAAAAAAAAAAAGACTATCTAATATGATTCATGGTCTCATTAAATTCTGTTTAAATAGATAAGAGAAGCTTTTGTTTCTGCCTAAAGCCAATAAGCATATGATTAATATTAACACACAGGATCCCTCGGGGACACAGCGGGGTTGGTTTGAGACTACTGCAATAAGTCAAGTCAAACAAATGTTTTGCTTTCCCAATGCATATCCAAGTTATGTTTATATTAGACTGTAGTCTAAGTGTGCAGTAGCATTATGTCCCAAAAAACAATGTCCACACCTTAATTAAAAAATACTTCATTCCTTTGGGAGGCTGAAGTGAGTGGACTGCCTGAGTCCGCAGGTTTGAGACCCACCTGGGCAGGCAAGACCTCATCCCTACAACAAAACCAAAAAATTAGCCGGGCATGGTAGTGTACGCCTGTAATTCCGGTTACTCGGAAGGCTGAGGCGGAAGGATCGCCGGAGCCCAGCAGGTCGAGGCTGCGGTGGCCAGGAGCAGCCACTGCACTCCAGTCTGGGCAACAGAGACTCCAACTCAAAAAAAAAAAAAAAAAAACTTCATTGCTAAAAATGCCAACAGAGGGACATAAAGTATCTGCTGTTGGAAAACAGCTAGACTTGCTCGAGGCAGGGTTGCTGCAATCTTCAATTTGTAAAAAATGCAGTATCTGCAAAGTATAATAAAGCAAGGTGTGCCTGTAAGTAAACACTCTCTTATTCGGGGATGCACTGTCCTGCTGGTGTGCCAGTGAAATGTGTCCACTCACGATCTGTGAGTTTGAAATGTCCACACCTGAGGCTTTAGTTTTACATCAGACCTGGCATTTCCATAAGGGCAGAGACAAAAAGAGAAATCATGTCCAAGAGGAGGCACATTAAACGATGGTCCTCATAGGTCGAGGAGAGAAACCTTGCGTCTGTGCCACCGATGCTGCTATAGAGAGCCCTCAGGTGGCAAGGAGGAAAAGCTCTGCAAGTCAAGGGTGACAACGGTTCTAGCAAGCCAGCATCTACCACAAATGCCCATGAGCCTTGCCACCTTACCTTGTGTAACATGCAGCTCAAAGTTGCTCGCTGAGAGCTCGTACAACCCCTGCTTGAGCTCAGGGGCTCTGGGAGGTTCCACTTCTGGCTCTGGTGTCTAATAGAAAGAAACAAAACAAGTCACTGGGTTTGTCCATGAATATATAGTGCAACTTATCGAGGAATTCGCCTGTATCCATCTAGAAACTCCTGCAGATGCCCTCCCTCACCTGACCACCTTGAAAGTCTGTGTGATGCTGCCATGTTGAGTGAGGCCAGGACAGGAAGCCTCAGCAATAAGTTCTTGCCAGCCTCACCCTTGGCAACAGCTCTAGGTCTCAGGCTCCAGGGCAGCTGGTGACAGCTAGAGCTACCACCAATCCAACCAAAGAAAGTAAAGTGAAGGACAGGCTCACTCCATAACCCGTCCCCTTCTTTGTAATGTATCCTGAGATTTCACACAGAAGACAAAATACAATCCCAATAGACTCTGAAGGGATTAGTACCCAAATGCAAAGGGTAGTCAAATGGACAAAATGAGACTCTACCATGGAGTGGGAGGGCCTGGTTATCCCTAAATCACATGAATGGTAGGAAAAACTGTGAAGGAAGGCAAAATTGAAAGACAATGAAACAGAAAAGTAGATGATGAAATGGAAAACCTAGATGAATGAAAGAGAGTAAAGAAAAAATCATGAAGAAAGCTTAAACTGTGCTTTTTGAGAAAGAATGCAATTCACGTGATGAAGTTTGGGTCTGAAACCACAAAGAGGAGCAAGTGGCTTTTTAAAAAGTGCTTCTGGTCAGATGTAGTGGCTCATACCTACAATCCTAGCACATTGGGAGGGTAAGGTGAGAGGACTGCTAAAACCCAGGAATTCAAGACTGTCCTGGGCAACATAGCAAGACCTCGTCTCTGCAAAAAAACATGAATATATAGCTGGGCATGGTGGTACACGCCTGTATTCCTAGCTATTCGGGGGCTGAGGTAGAATGAGCCTAAGAGGTAGAATGAACCCAAGAGGTCAAGACTGCAGTGAGCTATAAGCACGCCACTGCACTCCAGCCTGGGCAACAGAGTGAGACTCTTAAAAAAAAAAAAGGTGCTTCTGCTAGTATCCAAGCAGATACCAGTGTACACAGATATAAGTGACACAGTACTACGCAATTCCATGTTCGCCATTTTGAGGCCAGGCACAGCAGTGGCTACCAACCAAAGTAACCAGAAGTGAGGAAAAGATCATTGAATTGCTGTTATGCTGCAGACACAGGGGTATATTTTACTCAATTTTTATCTGGTGGTTCATATTGCTATTAAAAAGAATATCCAAGTTAAGTTGTTAAAGGCTTTAAAGGTGTTGGCAGTTCAAAGCTGTGCAGCGTTGTAATCACAGAGCACCATAAAGTTTTCCTTTCTGCTGCTAGCTTGTCAAAACTTTCCAAGTGCTAAGTACCCGCACAGAAGAATGCCTGAGAGAATGACGGCTAAGTGAATAGTCAGTGAGCTCAGAGAAGGTGAAAGAAAACACTGTGTGGCATCTGTCATGAGACTTGAAGACTTTCAGTGTGACAGTGTTCACTTATGGCATCTTCGGGGCACTACCACCACTTCCTGTGCTGCTTGGCCTACTCCAGAGCAGGCCCTGCCATCATGAGAACACCACAGTGGATCACAGAGATGGGCACAGTCGCACTCTGCTGGTAACAGTGTCAGCTGATAGGATTCTTAAGAAGGCAATCCAGCAACATGCAAGAGCCATAATAATGATTTTGCCTTTTTGGCTTGCAACTTTATGCTGGGGTACTATTATTCTAAAAACATCACTCAAAAGAAGGGGGAAAAAGCCCTTTATAGAGATAAACATGTTCCTTTAGCATTACTTATAACAGAAGAGTAAGAGACACCCTAAATATCCACAAAAGAAATAGAGTGAAATTATGACAAATCCTTACGATAAAATAATATATGATCAGTATAAAGACCACGTAACGGTATAAAAAAAAAAAAAATCAATGAAATGAAATTGTTCCAGAAAACAATACAGAAGCAAACACGGAAATATAAAAACTGGGGTAGAATGTAAAAAAAAAAAAAGAAATAGCAGATTTTCTTTTAAGTTTCTTTAATATTGCCTTAACACTAAGAGAAAGTATATATAAATTTATCCGTTTAAAACTGTATGTATTAGGTTATTTAAGTATAAATACAGAGAAAGAACTTTTGTTTGTTTGTTTGTTTGTTTGTTTTGAGTTGGAGTCTCACTCAGTCGCCCAGACTGGAGTGCAGTGGCCGCTTCCGGCCACCGCAGCCTCGACCCGCTGGACTCCAGCGATCCTTCCGCCTCAGCCTTCCGAGTAGCCGTAATTACAGGCGCGCGCTACCACGCCCGGCTGATTTTTTGATTTATTGTAGAGATGAGGTCTCGCTGCCCAGGCGGGTCTTGAACCCGCGGGCTCAGGCAATCCACTCACCTCAGCCTCCCAAAGGCATGGGATTACAGGCTGAGCCACCGAGCCCGGCGAGAAAGAACTTTTTAAAAAGTATTTGCTTAAAAAAGTTAAATTCAACCAAAAATAATTTTTGGTTTGCAGCACAAGTTTGTATATTTGAACTTTTCTACAACAAGGCACTCTGTTGTTGTTTCTGGCAACTATCTGCAATTCCCTATTGCTGGAAGACACCAAAATACAGTGAGCAGTCGATTGTAGCTCTGAGATGGCAATGGGTGGTTTCCAGGCTGCTATCTCACCCCCACATGGAGGAGACGGGATCTGTCCCCTAAAGAAGGCTATGCAGAGCCTTGACTCAGCCTCACAGCCCTACCAAACCTGCACATGAGGCTGCACATCCCCTAAGGGACGCTGGCCCAGGAGATGAAGCTTTTTGCCATCCCGATACTTACTGGCTGCTGGTTTCTTGAATAAAGCCATCATAGAAGGCTGGATTTTTTTGGTAAAATGTTTATTTTAAACAGTTATTCAAGGCTATTAACGCCTCTTTAAAATTGATTTCCTCTCACCCACTACCCTCCCTTGCCCTATCCCCAAAGAGAACATTTTCAAGAAGAAACAATGGTGATGTTTAACTCTATATTATTGAAACCTCTATATGAAAGTGACACCTGCTCGCCCAGCTTTCTTGCCATGACAAAGATGCAAATTTACTCTCCGAGAGGTCTGTTTTCCCTGTCACCTAAAATTAGCTAAGTCTCTGGTCAATGCCTCGCAGCACCACCCACCAGCATTCTCCACCACACAGTTACAGAGTGTTCTAAATGTGAGGCATGGTGGCACTGAAGAAGCACCTGGGTTTTTGACCAGCTGTGACATCTACAGAGCATATAGGACAAGAACCACCCTGGAAAATGACACGAATAAGCAGCAGAGCTCCAACACAACTGCTCAGATTGCACAGGACCACAGGCCACCTTCCAATCAGTGGATACCTCGCTGATACAAGAAGGTTAAGATTGCAGGTAACTGCGGAAATTGAAATGACAAAGGTTTCAGATGTTCTTCCTCATTCATCAGCAAAGCACAGCATGGGGGGTGCGGGCCATCCTTCCAGTCCCTCTCCAACACAGCACAAACCACCACAGTCCACCTCAGCCTCTGGCACCAAGCACTCAGCATTTACCAGAAACCACCGCCCACCATGGGACGCGATGGCTGGTTTATGATCAGGATGATTTACAGCAAGATGAACACTCCCAACATCAACTGGAAGGGGGAGCATCATATGTTTTTCTTCATAAGTAACTTTCTTACAGTGTCCACAAGCTTCTGATATCACCCTTAGTACATGGGGATGCACAAAGACACTGAGAGTATAAATGGTACTAAGTGGCATTACCAGCAAAGCCAGGTGGGGTCTTGGAGACTAAGGACTAAGAAGAAAAGAGCCATGCTATTGGCACAGCTGGTGCAGCTGCAGGAGGGCAAAGGTCGCAGTGGCAGGGGAATAAGCGCTAAAGCTGGCCTGGACTGGAGCTTCCGGCCTGGGCCTGGCCCTGACCCGGGTGGTCAAGAGTCCATCTCTGATGCTGGAGAATCATTAACTGTATCACTGTGCCACAGGAGCAATGCTAAAAAGCGAGACCACATGCAAATGACACTGGCTAAGTACTGACCACGCCAAACAAGGGGCGGAAGGCCAGGAGACAAACTCTGCAGGCAGAATGATGGTGACCGTGGGGCTGGGAGCTCGTGAGACTTTTCCCTTTGTGCATGTCTGAATAATTCCATAACACAAAGGTTTCTTTAAAGTTAATCTGTACCTATAATATCACTGAGCTCCAAAAAAGTAAAGGCGTGCTTTAAAATGGCAGCCTTTGTTATTTGCCTCGACTGGCCTCTGCCTGTTACATACTACTTCAAAAAATAAGCAGGAAGAAAGGGAGGGAGGGAGAGAGGGGCGCTCACCGTGGGCACCTCGTTCAGTGTCTGCAGCATCCAGTTTTCCAGTGTCTGGAAGTCTCGAGGACCCTGGTACTTCACAGCTTCTTGGCCAGGCTTGAAAAACTTTAAGCTGAAAGAACAACAAAGGATTAGACAGCACAAAATGTGAAAGCACTGCCAGCTGCTCTGAGTTGAGAGCACTGTCTTATCAGGGAGCAAACTCATTTAGAGAAACAATCAGAAAATGAGCTGTCAAGGCACACATGCAGCCAGGCACATAGTTGCCACTCTCTGATAACACCCAAAAAGGAAACAAAAGGAATGTTCCAGGAGATAGTATGTTCACTTAATCCCAAGCTTTTAAAAGTTTCTGATTTTATTCAAGAAGAAAACTGAGGTGAAAACATCCAGCTTCTTGCTGTGCCTTTAACCCTGGGCTGCAAGTGTTCAGCGCTCATTTGCAGGACCCTCAGGCGCTCCCTGTAGGTATCTGTTAGCCTTCTCAGGCGTCCAGCAGTTGTGTGTTTAAATTAGGACTGTAGTAGATACAGCACTGTTGTCCAAAAAAATGCATCCTCCCAGATCACCCTGGCAAGTATTTGATTATCGCAAAGTATGAATATCTAGCTACTGTGAGAATTCAAGTTTCTAGCTGCAAGAACATCCTGCCATGGGGGTGCGGGGGGTGCGGTTCCTTTACTTTCCCACAGGGAAGGACTCTTCTTTTTTTCTACATATGTGGGCCTTTGAAGGAATCTGTAGGGAGGACACAGAAGCAGTTCCTTTAATGGCAAGCAAAAGACATCGGAGGAGGAAACTAACACTCCCAGTTCCTGGATCACTCTACCAGTAATGGGAAAACATGCCAGATAAAACTTTACAGAGTTAAGGATAAGGAAAAATGGAGCTACTGACAGAAGAAAAAAGGAAATACAGACTTATATTTGCTGGCAAGCCTACTCATCTGAAACACTCCTTCCACTTCTATAGCATGTATATGGATTTTGTGAGTAGATGCTCGATGTACAGTATCAGAATTATAAGAAGCCAAGATATGCAGCAATCAGACCTCAAGGTTTGAACAGTGTCTTAGTCGGTTCAGCAGCAGTAACAGAATACAACAGACCGAGTGGTTATACACAACAGAAATCTATTTCTTATAGTTCTGGAGACGGGGAAGTCCTAGATCCAGGTGCCAGCAAATTCTGTGTCTGGGAAGGGCTTTCTAATTCACAGACAGCACCTTCTCTTCGCACTGTGTCCTTAGCAGAAAAGACAAGAGAACTCTCTGGGACCTCTTTGATAAGGCATTTAATCCCATTTGTGAGAGCTTCTCCCTCATGATCTAATTCCTTTCTAAAGGTTTCACCCCCAATACCATCACATTGAGGATCAGGATTTCTTTTTTTTTTTGAGTTGGAGTCTCACTCTGTCGCCCAGACTGGAGTGCAGTGGCCACTCCCGGCCACCACAGCCTCGACCTGCTGGGCTCTGGCAATCCTTCCGCCTCAGCCTTCCAAGTAGCTGGAACTACAGGCACATGCTACCACGCCTGGCTAATTTTTGATTTATTGTAGAGATGAGGTCTCGCCAAGTTGCCCAGATGGGTCTCGAACCCGCGGGCTCAGGCAATCCACTCACTTCAGCCTCCCAAAGTGCGGGATTACAGGTTGAGCCACCAAGCCTGGCTGAGGATCAGGATTTCAACATAGGAATTTTGGGGAACAAACATTCAGTCCATAAAAAAATAGCCAACTTCCCTTAAAATGAAGACCTTAAAACACAGTCTCGCAGCCACATAAAAAAACGAGTACATTAGCTAGTTGAGACATTTAAATGAAAACAGGCATATTAGCCTTCCCCAGAACCTAAGACAGTGTGATGGGGCTTAGGTGAGATCCCTAATGTGCCACCAAGGCAGAATATATGTCCAGCTTCCCTAGTAGTTTATACTGTTATAACCACAACAAAAAGCCAAAATTTAACTAGACGTGGCCAGTACACCCATTACTTCATGAAGTTCGATGTTACAAGCAACCCAAAGTATGCTGTGACGATGATGACTGCTCTCACTCACTGGGACAGCCTGCAGCTCCTACAAGTTACACCATGCCCACAGGGAGACAGAAGGTACCTCCTGTATGTCTCAACTCCCTTCTCCCTCTCCCAAATATCTCCCCCACTAAAGTGCTTCAGGGAAGGCAACAGGTACATCCTCAAAATATCAGAAAGGATAGGGACTATCAAATTCATTCCTTCTTTCTTTGTGAAAATTAAAATATAATAAGATCTAGCTCATGACTTTTCTGATTTGGTATGCATTGAACAAAACAAAAATAAATAAATAATTTTTTAAAAAATCTCTTCTTGTGGCCAGGCATGTTCAAGCCTGTGATTCCAGCACTTTGGGAGGCCGAGGTAAAGTGATTGCCTGAGCTCACGGGTTCAAGAACAGCCCAGGCAACTTGGTGAGACCTCATCTCTACAATAAATTAAAAAATTAGCCAGGCATGGTAGTGTGCACCTGTAGTTCCTGCTACTTGGAAGGCTGAGGTGGAAGGATCATCTGAGCCCAGCAGGTCACTGCTGGGATGGCTGTGAGTATGCCATTGCACTCCAGTGTGGGCGATAGAGTGAGACTCCAACTAAAAAAAAAAAAATCTCTTCTTGTTGTTGGCCTGAAAAATCTTTCTAAAAGTGGGAGGTTCTTCTTCAATGGGTTCACAGAGCCCAGGAATAGAGTTGGCACTTCCATACGAACCTTCCCATCAGTCTGGGGCATCTACTTCAATCATCTCTGTTGATGGAGGTGAAGGGGGTGATGAAGATTGGGTCACAGCATGCAAGCCCAAAACACAGCCCCAAACTTTTTGTGCTATTGCCAAACCTCCACAGGGGCATGTGTGTCTGCCTGGAGATCTGTTTCTCTTTCAAGGAGACTGGAGGGGAGAAAATCCCCACTGAAGGATCACTTTGGACAGTGTGATGAACATTCTACTGCTGTAGACACGTGGGATGAACTGGATCCCCCACAACAGGTATGTTGATGTCTTAACCCCCAATCTCTGAATATGACCTCATTTAGAAATAAGGTCTTCACAGAGGTGACCAAGTTAAAATGAGGTCATTAGGGTAGGCTCTAATCCAGCATGACTGGTGTCCTTATTAGGGGAAATTTGAAAATACACACACACACACACACACACACACACACACACACACACACACACACACACACACGGGAAAGGTCACTTGAATACAGAGGAATGGTGCATCTACAAGCCAAGGAACACCAAAGATGGCCAGGAAACCATCAGAAGCCAGGAAGAAGCAAGGAAGGAGTCTCCTGGAAGTTTCAGAGGGAGCACGGCCCTGCCCACTCTTTGATTTCCAACTTCTAGCCTCCAGGACTGTGAACCAATACATTTCTGTTGTTTTCAGCCACCCAGTTGTATGGTACTGTTACAGCAGTCATAGGAAACATACACAAGTGGCTTTCTCCTTCTGTCCTGCTCTGCTTCTGGTTTCCCATATGAAATGATTCTTTCCTGGCTCAACAGGAAGACCTCAAAACATTTTCCTGAGCACAGTCAGCCATCCCTCAGGGCCATGGGAGCCCAGTCTCCCTCCTTCTCCAATCCAGCTAAACTTGCTGGGGTAGAATGACATAAAAGCTGATCTACTGACACACACCCCAGCTCAGGCACCCACAGTCATTATCTGATTTAGGCCTCACAACGACTCTACAGGATGGGTACTGTTCCGGAGGGGTAAAAGCTCCCCTGGGCACATCTGTGAATGTCCCACTATGACCACATATAGTATGGCACACTCTACCTCCTGCATTCTGTGGGAGGGAAATCTGCTCTCAGGAACGTCTGCAGGGCTGTGGTGGGCATGGAAGCTTCTTTCCAAACAGCATCCAGTGTCGGATGAACTCGTTTTCATTCTTTCTAACACAAAGCCAGTGTTTGGTTCACTTGGCGAGACTAGCTCTTCTAATTAAAAATCAGGACACACAATCCAACATGGATGTCTTCAAGTTTGTGAGTAGTACCTATGGAGTAGCTGATGCTGCAGCCAGAGAGTTGTTATGGCCAGGTCCACTTGGGTGGAGTCTTCGCTTCCTCTCTGAAGCCCCATGACAGGTGCCCCTCTCAGTTCCATTACTGCTCCTGCCGACCTTCCCTGTGGCATGGTTTGTAGTGTACATGGCCTCATGGCCACAGACGGTCCCACTTTAAGAATTGAAAAGACAACACAGCAACCCATCTCTGTTGTCCCTGCATCTGGAAAGTAGCAGGCTCTCATAGGCAAGCATCCATCTCCTCGCCCTCATCCCACTACTCACACCTGCCTGCTTCTTTGGGACACTTTTGATCCACTCTTTTTAAAAAAAATTGGGGGGGGGTTAGAGTCTCACTCTATCACCTAGGCTGGAGTGCAGTGGCATGATCACAACTCACCACAGCCTTGACTTCCTGGGCTCGGGTGATCCTTCCATCTTACCCTCCGGGTAGCTGGAACTACAGGTGTATCCACCACACCTGGATACCTTTTTAAAATTTTTTTGTAGAGATACGGTCTCACTATGTTGCCTAGGCTGGTCTCGAGCTCCCGGGCTCAAGCAATCCTCTCACTTCAGCCTCCCAAAGCACTAGGATTATAGGCATAAGCGACTGCGCCTGGTCGCTTGATCTGTACTTTAAATACAGTGCTACAAAGCATGGAATGGTGAATGCCTTTATGTAGATACAAACAGTAGGAAATTTTTCTCTCCATTGATCTGATTTGATGTAGACATGAATTACGGCACTCAGATGAGCCAGCAGCCACCAAAGACCAAGAGCTCCACAGTCCTTTATGGAAAGGCCAAATTTCCAAATGGGAGGGGAAACCCTGTCATTGGCCCGGTGTGCTCAGACTGGTGTTTGCACATACGTTATTCCGTGCATCTCCCATAACATATGATGTTGGGAGTGGGTTGGGAATCATCAACTTACTTAGACCTGGAGATCCACGGATGCGGCCATAGCCACACAGTAAGTAAATGGCAGAGCTACGATTTGACCAGGGCTTCCAGGTTCACGCACAGGGACTCCCTCACTTTTCTGCCTCTCAGATTTGAAGATAAGCTCTGATTTTATACTTAATCAGTGGCCTTCTTTATTAGTCAATTAGGTAATGAATTACATAGAACTGACATCATTCCTCAATTGAAACAAATTAACAGCATCTTCCCTTTCGTGGAGAACCGCTTTTCCCGCCAACACTTGCCACATGATCTTAATGGGATGCATCTTCCTACAAGCTCCTGCCTTGCCTGCCACAATGACAGGGCCAGTCAATGGTGAGCGCAAGTCCTTTCACACAAACAGAGATGTACAGCTGGAAAGTTAAACCGCCTTGAGGGAGGTGCAGTAGAAACAGACCCCAGGCCCCTGGAACTGAGACTCAAGCTTCTTCCACAGTCTTTTAAATAATCCTCTCATTTGTTTGATAACTCCATTTCAACTTCTGTTTCTTATAACCAAAAAAATGCTTAGCTGTCAAGGGAGTAAGTAGTATTGCTTGTCAGAACTGCTGTACTCTGGTTTGTCACCTTTTTTTCCCAACAGAAATAGTTGTGCTAGTGGCAAGGAAAATAACTCAAGGAAGGGTGTTTAAGAATAAGAGAGTCACTCAAAATTCAAACCGAAATTGATGACTAAGTCTATGCAAACCATGTAAAACTTATTAGTGAACCTCAAATGTGGCAGGGTATCATAGAGACTGCCATTTTTGTCTCACAAACACATTCTCTTATAAACAGGAAAACACAACACTGATTAATTACTGTAAAGGCTTTTTTCCAAAGTACGAAAGGTATCTAAAATAGACACAGCATTAAATATAATTTCTCCCTAACAACAGGGACTGCCTGCTTAAATTTAGCATCTTCTCACTTCTCAGAACTACAAAGGAAGTTACCAGAAGTTTAACTCGGATTTTCTTTGGCAGAGTACAGCTGGGAACAATCTAAGAAGGGTGCATCCTTCCTTCCAACTTACGTAGGGTATCCTCGGACTCCTTGGGCAGAGCACACTTCCGAGTCAGCTGTGCAGTCCACTTTAGCCACATAGACCTTGGCATCCTCCATGCTGTTGTACTTGTCCCCCAGTTCATTCCAAGTCGGCTGCAAGCGCTGGCAGTGTCCACACCTGTAACAAGGCATGAGTGACAAGTATGCTGAGTGCCAGGCCACAGGGTGTCCAGCCAGACACAACTTCTGCCCTGCCCACAGGGCAATGCAGCTCTCAACCCTTTCTTTACACTGCAGCAGAAGGGAGCTCACAGCAACTCTAGGACCCTGCTCCCTGCTAAGACCCCTCCAGAGTCGCAACACTGTTCGCGGCATTAAACTGAGCAAGGCGCTGGTCCAGGTCCTTCTTGATCTGGTGCCTGCTGACCTCCCTCTTGACCTCTATTCCGAGCCCACCCCCTTCCCTTGTGGCCCACTCCGAAGCCCTACTCAGTGTCTGCAGTTTCCTGGCTTCCTCTCTGATGCTTCTTCCCCAAACCCCACCTGGCTAATTCTATTTGCCCTTTGAGTTTAGTTTGGGTGCAGCTTCCTCCAGGAGGTCTGCCCTGACTCCCCAGGCTGCTGGATGCTAGTTCTCTTTGCCTCTCCTTCTGGAAAGGTCCCCGTTTGGGCAGCAGCTTAGCACTTCCTGCTGTAACCGCCCCTTTACTAGTCAGGTTTCTTCAACTATATAACCAAATATCCACAAATACAAGGCAATCGCAAAATTAAATCAATTCGGCATTTTCTCCAATGAGAAGCTAAAGAAAAGAGTCTATGATATAATCAAACATCTACTTATAATATTCATTGTAAAAATTTAGTTATATACAAATTTTTTTTTTGAGTTGGAGTCTCACTCTGTTGCCCAGACTGGAGTGCAGTGGCCGCTCCCGGCCTCCACAGCCTCGACCTGCTGGGCTCCGGCAGTCCTTCCGTCTCAGCCTTCCAAGTAGCTGGAACTACAGGTGCGCGCTAACACACACGGCTAATTTTTTTGATTTATTGTAGAGATGAGGTCTCACCAAGTTGCCCGGGCGGGTCTTGAACCCGCGGGCTCAGGCAATCCACTCACCTCAGCCTCCCAAGGTGCGAGATTACAAGCTGAGCCACCGAGCCTGGCTTACAAATATTTTTAAATCATCAATCATCTAAAATAACATTAATTAGGATTATCACTTCTTGTCACTCTTCACATCTCATGAAATCGGTATCTTTCCAATACTAGATCGCGGAGTCACACAGCTGACCACAGCTCTTCCTGTATTGTTTCAGAACCCTATGTCTGCAGTGTCACATGTGAATTCTGTACTAGACAACACTTAATGTCCAAACTTCATGTAAAACCCATAGCATTAAGGGTTATGGGTTTTTTCATTTTTCTGGTAAGTGCACATTGATGTCCACAACGTAACCACTTGCTGTACTTTTTTTTTTTTTTTTTCCCTGAGTTGGAGTCTCACTCCATCACCCAGGGTGGAGTGCAGTGGTACACTCATGGTCACCCCAGCATCGACCTGCTGGGCTCTGGCAAGCCTTCTGTCTCAGCCTTCCAAGTAGTTAGAACTACAGGCATGTACCACCACACCTGGCTAATTTTTTTTTTAATTGTAGAGACGAGGTCTTGTCAATTTGCCCGAACTGGTCTCGAACCCTCGGGCTCAGGCAATCCATTTGCCTCAGCCTCCCAAAGTGCTGGGATTACAGGCTGAGCCACTAAGCCCGGCCTGCTGTACTGGTTTTTAAAGTGCTCTTGGGAATATACCCACAGGAACTCAAATCACTCTATGAAAAAGATACCTGCACACGCAAGTTTATTGCAGCATTATTCACAATAGCAAAGACGTGGAACCAACTGTGCTGCCCATTAAAAGAGGACTGGATTAAAAAAACGTGGTACATATACACGATGGAATATTATCCAGCCATAAAGAAGGACAAAATTATTAACTTCGCAACAACTTCAATGGACTTAGAGTCTATAATACTGAGTGATGTATCACAAAAACAAAAACCTGAGTATCACATATTCTTATTCATCAGCGAACCTTGAACAATTATCGTAACACTATAAGAAAAGGATTGGCAGTAGTGGGAAACTGGGGCGGGGGGAGCAGGATTGGCAGTAGTGGGAATCTGCGGGGGGGGGCACACCTCATCAACAAGGGTGCCTGCATAATGAACGTTTGTAAACCTAACCCTGAATTGTATCCCACATCTTTAAAATCAAAAACAAGAACAAAAAACTTCTTTAGAAGAAAACACCCAACACTTTCTTTTTGTTTGTTTTGAGTCAGAGTTTCACTCTGTCTCCTAGGCTGGAGTACAGTGGCATGATCACAGCTCATTATGGCCTCGATCTCCTGGGCTCAAGCAATCCTTCTGCATCAGCCTCCTTAGCAGCTGGGACTACAGGTGCACACTCCCACGTCCAGCTAATATTTTGATTTTTTGTAGAGACAAGGTTCACTATGTTGCCTGGGCTGGTCTCCAACTCCTGGGCTCCAGCAATTCCCCCGCCGCAGCCTCCCAAAGTACTGGATTATAAGAATGTGTTACCATGCCCAGCCCCCAACACTTAAAATTGTGACTGCTTCATCAGAATAATTTCTCAATAAAAATGTGTCAAATCTCTTTGCCTCTCTTCTTTTCTGACAGATGACCTCAAAAATAAGCATCTAGGTTGGGCATGGTGGCTCACACCTGTGAGCCTAGCATGTTGGGAGGTTGGGGCAGGAGGATCAGTTGAGTCCAGGAGCTTGAGACCAATTTGAGCAACAAAGTGAGACCCTGTCTCTACATAAAAAAATTTAAAAATTAGCTGGATATGGTAGTGTGTGCCTGTAGTCCCTGCAGTGAGCTATGATCGTGCCACTACACTCTATCCTGGGCAACTGAGCAAGTACCCATGTCCAAAAACATAATCATGATAATAATAATCTAAATAAGCAACTAAAGGTAGCACTGAAAAGGTCGGCTTCAAGCTAACGTATCTTCCCTAAGCAACACATTCTTGGCCAGCTAAGAGAATCTCTGCTTTATAAGACACTCCAATGCAATCTCATTCCCTCTTTTCTGTAAGACAGTGATGAGGGAAAACGCAGGTTATACTTAAGTACATATGATACAAGTGCCAAGAAAGATAAGCACTTCTTGTCTTTCTTACTTGTATTTTATTTTTCCTTGTCCTTTTACTGTATTCTCTGTTCTGAGCCCGTGCTTGGCATGTACTAAGCGCCTGGCAACTTCTTCACTGAATGAATGAAAATGAGGACAGTGAGACTGCACGTGCAGATGCAACTTCTGTAGAGTCAACAGAGTTTGGCAAAAGGAGGGGTGAAAAGCAGGAAACAAAGGGGAAAAAAGCCAAGTCCCGCAGAACCCTGACATGCGCATGACAGGAGATGTGAATGTTTTGCTCCTCAGCTGGCTTTGGATCCAGCATGCTCCTGCTCAAGGCACAAGCATCTGACCACACCAAGAGCAACCCTATAGTCTAGAGACAGGTTTGAGAACTTGTCAATTTGGTGCTTAACCCAAAGAAGCCGTGATCTATCCTAATTCCGGAGGAAACACTGGCCATGAGCACTGACTGATGGGGCGGTCTCCAACAAGGAATCTTTACGAGGGACTTTCTTTTTTGTTTTTTGAGTTGGAGTCTCACTCTGTCGCCCAGGTTGGAGTGCAGTGGCACGCTCACAGCCACTCCAGTGTCAACCTACTGGGCTCTGGTGATCCTTCCGCCTCAGCCTTCCAAGTACCCAGAACTACAGACGTGCGCTACCACGCCTGGCTATTTTCTACTTTATTGTAGAGACGAGGTCTCACCAAGTTGCCTAGGCTGGTCTCGAACCCGCGGGTTCAGGCAATCCACTCTCCTTGACCTGCCAAAGTGCTGGGATTATAGGCTGAGCCATCAAGGCTGGCCGTGATGGACTTTCAAAAGCAGTTCTAATTCTAGAGGAAGTGGGTCAGATACTCTCATTCTAGAAGTTCAGAACTCCTGGGCAATCTCGACAAAGTTTTTTGTGAAGACACAGACTAGATTAAGAATGAGAATAAAGAATAAGTTAATTGGGCACAAAATCAAAACTGACCGTCCTGGGCCATCACCAAGCCATGCTTGCCGCTCCCTGTGATGGATCTCCAGGTGCCACCTAGCACTTCTGGCTTGGGAACCTTGCAGTTACAGCACGCATCTCTGAGATGGCCAGCTGCACTCACACGGTAGCTCGTGACCAAGTAAGAGCAAAGCCACCTAGTCCACATCTTGACCTCACCGTCACCAGGTTCACAAACTAGCCATAGAGAAGCTGTGATCTGATGTTGTCACAAAACCTACAGTAGTAGGACAACCCTTCAGCTGCCAAGTTCAGAGCAAACATACACAGATCAATGTTTTCCTTACATAATGCCCCAGCCCCTAAATCGCACGTGGGCTTTCAACATTCCACAGCAGCTGAAGCAGGAGGGGGGCTAGGGGCAGCCCACAGCGTATTCTACCTGAGTGCTAACCTGCTTAGCTCACAACCACTCCAGACCTCACTCCCTGCTTAGGTTTCAGGAGTCACCGCAGTGTTCTCAGCATAAAACTTTGGAAGGCACTGCTTCAGATCCTCCTAGATCTGGCCCCTGCTGACCTCCCCTTGATCTCAGCCCTTCCCTCCTTGTGACCTACTCCTGAGTCCTGCTGCATGCAGCATCTGTTTTCCAAAAAGGCCCTTTTTTTTTTTTTGAGTTGGAGTCT
>NW_007253819.1:574388-575989 GCF_000164805.1 Carlito syrichta
TGAACCCGCGGGCTCAGGCAATTCACTCACCTCAGCCTCTCAAAGGCGCGGGATTACAGGCTGAGCCACCGAGCCTGGCAAAAGCCTGCCTTTTAAACCTATACATCTCTATTTAAATATGTCATAGACTATCAAGAATCAAGAAGTCAACAAATAAAATCTCAAAGTTACTTTTTCTGGGAGCATCCACTGACATGTCTAGAAGTCATGCCATACAATGAAAAAGGAACTGACTTAATATCAAGTGCCCAGGCCAGCCAGTCTTCTCTCTCACTCAGCTCAGGGCTAGCCAGTGTTTAACTGCAGAGATGCCAAAATTTAAACTCCACTGGCACTGCAGGGACTTACTACATCTATGTCTCCATTTATCTTTAAAAAAAAATTAAGAAGAAAACCACAGACAGATTTATTCGACTTATTATGTAACTGGAGTAGTTACTCTGAGAATACTCCTGCACAGAGTTAACTATTAATATTGACTGTTTCATGCTACAAAATATTTTCTCTAGCATTGGTAGTTTCAAAAATTTAAGTCAGGCGGTTCTTGGGAACTTGAAACACAATGTGTTTCACATACACTGTTAATAAATGATGGCTATGACCCACACTTGCCCCCCAAAAGGAATGAACTCCAAATGAGCTGAAACATTAATAGCCTGAACACAGGGCTGAGAGAAAAGTTTCTTCCACTTTGATAAAAGTATAATTTCTGAATAGTTCTTTTTACCTAGGTACCTTTTCCTCTATTCTTTCTACATCCTTTCCAGAATGAGCCTTTCCTGAGCTCTGGGGAAGAATTCCAAACTCTGCTATAAGCACACCCAGGCCATTCCGATGTCTTCAAGTGCTTTGTGCCCTAAAATCATGGCTTTCTGCTCCTGCCTGGGCCCATGAAAACTTGCCTTTCTTAGGGCATACAGGACCTGGCAGGAAGGCACTGCGCATGTTGGCATGAAGAACAGGACACTCTTCCTGGGATAATCCCCAGGGTGCGGGGGTCTCTTGGGTCAGCAGTAAGACCCACCCAGAGAACCAAAGCAGGAGGTATCATCTGTTCCACACGGTGACTGTTCCACCTCGCACTTTACAAATGACCTGGCTCCAGGGAGCAGAGGGGAGTAGGTGGCAGAGGACAGCCTTGAGCTGAGGGTCAGTGGGCTCTGGCCACCGAGAACAGCACTGACTTCCCACTTCCCTCCTAGCTGTGGAGGTGTCCCCTAGATCCGCACTACTCTCAGCTTCCCGGGGTAGCAGAGACACCCTCCTCTGCCTGGGCCGCTCCTTCCTATCGCACAAAACACGCGCAAAGTGGGAAATCACGCCTCCCTGAGTTCCTACTTTCCAATTAAACCCTTACGAAGGTGATGTGCCCGGCGTCTAAGTGTCCACGCCCACCCCCATCGCCAGCCACCCGCGGGGGGGAGCGCTCCGGTGAGCGCACGTGGCCCACAGGGTCCGGCCGACCTGCAGGCCTCGGCGTCCCGTGGCCCAGGAAGTTGGCGGCGCGGGACCGGGGACTGCCGTGGTGACGCCTGAGTTCCCAGCTGCCCGAAAGGGCGAGGACCCCCGGTTCCGAGGTGGGGGGCAGGCTGAATGCCGGG
>NW_007253819.1:576777-599924 GCF_000164805.1 Carlito syrichta
TCCCCGTGCCCGCTGCGCTCCGGGTGCCGGCGAACGGGGAGGGCAGAAGCCAGGCAGGAAGCCGCGGGGGGGCTGTCAGCCCCGGCTAATCTCCGCGCACGCAGACGCCCCGGACTTCCAGGCCGAAGGAAGAACTGTTGTCGGCAGTATGTTGGAAATTGGGCAAAAGTGGGTGGAGTTTGCACCTGCATGAGTCAGATTCCTGGCCAGACCTCGACTGTGTGTGATTCTGGGCCTAGGCTCAGAGGGGTGATGAAACCGGTTTCCCAAGCGATCCCCCTTGCCTGCTATCCCTGTTCTGCCTTAACTCGTGGATGAAGAGGAAAGAAGGGCAGAGCGACCTTTCTTAGACAAGAAGGGCTCCTTGAAGACTGGTTGGTGTCCTGATTTATCCCTGATCACAAAAATGAATGACGACGCGACAGGCCCTGCCATGTGGCACGGCATGCCCTGGGCTGGGCGCCTCGCGCTTCACACCTGCACGCACACAGCAGATGGTAATCAAAAGTTATGGCCCTAGCCGGGGAACTGGAGTTGAATTGGAGGGAATGACCGGGTGGCTTCTGGGATCCTGCTTGCTTTTTGATTATCCTCAACCCAGGAGGCCCTAGGCAGCTACTCCTGGCGTGGCAACAGGGGAAACGCCTGTTGACTCACCTGTCATTATTCAGCTCCAGCCTTAGGTTGAGCCACTTGTGAACCTTTAACTACGGTTTGCCAAACACCAAACCATCAATTTTTCTTCAAAACCTATGCTCCCAAGCACTTAAGCTTAAAGCATGGGAGGCATATCCCATTGATTCCCCCCCCCCACTTTTTCTTGTGTCCCTTCTGTCTCAAAATTGAAGCCAACACGTTGCTTGCCACCATCATTTCTTCCCACCATTCTC
This sequence comes from Carlito syrichta, assembly GCF_000164805.1. Classification (NCBI taxonomy): domain Eukaryota; kingdom Metazoa; phylum Chordata; class Mammalia; order Primates; family Tarsiidae; genus Carlito; species Carlito syrichta. Next base: position 577,668 of record NW_007253819.1, read on the forward strand.
AGTGTTCATACCCTGATTAGACCCTAAGCCTGGCCTACTGCAGTACTGTTCTAAGAGTTTCCCTCATTCACATGACTGGAAAATTCATTTTCCTGAAGCCTACCTTTGACTATGACAGTTTGCTGCCTAAACTTGAACCAACACACCACCTTTCCTGTGGCCTTGGCCTATGGGATAAAATACAAATAACTTGCGCTGCTGTTCAAGGCCTTTCATGATGTGATCGCATCAATCCTCTCGTCCCTGTGAAACACTCATCACCAGAAGCCAGGGATTCTCTCCCATCATCTGTTATTGCCAGACTGTAATCCCTGTGCTGCTGGGAAATTCAACAACCATTACCTCCACTCTTCTTACAGCATCAGCATCTTTCCCCGCCTTAGTTGGAGCATAGCTCAAGGGGCTCTCTCAATTGTTAACTGCTTCTTATTTCGCACCTGGAATCCCCTGGCTCCAGAAAGAAAGGTTGGCGCTTTCCTTGTTCCCCCTTGCTCCTTGCAAATCCCACAAGCCCTGCAACTCCCCTTAAATTGATACCATTGAGTATGGCACCCTCTGCCCTTCCACTTCCTGTTGTTCTTCCACATCACTCCATCTTCCTCACTAAAGACTTCGGTCCTGGCTCAGTGATCCTGGCCTTCCTTTCTTGTCCTCACTGCTGGTGTCTTCAGCATCCAGGTAGATGATCCATCTGTCTGTCCCTTAGTAAATTGCTCCTAAAAGGAAGCCCTAGCACTTGTCATCACCAGCATCTGCACCATCTCCAAAATCTGAAGTAAAGACATCCCACATGTCCCATTACCTTCTAGGCTTGTAGGTTGCTTGCTCAAGAAACCTACTTCTGCAATGCTTCTCCTTCATCATGACCCCTGAGCTACCAAGCCCACCATCTTCTCTCAGTCCCTTCGCAGTCCACCAGATTGTTATGCCTTCCCTTGCTGCTGCTGCTTCCTTTTTCTAAGTCAGAGTCTCACTCTGTCACCCACGCTGGAGTGCAGTGGCATGGTCATGGCTCACCACAGCCTTGACCTTCTGGGTTCAGGTGATTCTCCCACTTCAACCTCTTGAGTAGCTGGGACCACAGGTACATGCCACCATGCCCGGCGAATTTTTTGATTTTTCTATAGAGACAAGGTCTCGCTATGTTGCCCAGACTGTTCTCAAACTCCTGGGATCAAGCAATCCTCCCACCTCGGCCTCTCAAAGTGCTGGGATTACAGATCTGAGCCACCATGACTGGCCACTTGCTTCTTGACAAATTAGGGCCATGGATTCTCATCCTTCTCTTCCTGCCTTGTCACATCCTCCCCAGATGCTGATGAGTTTTGTCTCTCTGCTTTCCCTGTGCCTTTAACCATAAGGCCAAACTCTGCTGGAGAAATATCACACAATCAGGCAGCACTTTCCTTTCACGTTCATAAAAATGAGCCTTCAATCCTTACTCACCCCTGCCCTGAAACTGACCACATTGCCCTAGGCAGGTGTTGCCCACCTCTCTGAGGTGCTTCTACACTCTTGCCCTTCAGTCTCCCACCCCCTTCAGTTGTCATCCTCTCAGCTATCAACTGTACCTCATGCTTCTCTCAGAAAAGTGAAGCCAAAAGTTTGAGCTCCCTCATCTTGCCATCACCAGCTCTACACACCCCTGCACAGGCACCTGCCCTTCCTACCCTCGGATTTCAATGGCAGACATAAGTATCCCCACCTAGCAAATGCCAGTTCTCCAGAATAATGCCCATACGCATATCCAGCTCCTAATCCCTGGAGCTTCTGACTGTTACTTTATATGGTAGAAGAGACTTTACAAAGTCTCTTCTTATGTTTAAATTAAGGCTCTTGAGGAGGTTATCATGGCCATCTGGGTGGGTCCAAAATATAATCACAAGTGTCCTCATGAAAGAGGGAAGCTTGGTTGCAGAGGAGGAGGCAATGTGACAAAAGCAGGAGAGAGCTGAAGAAGCTACACTACTGGCTGGGGAAATGAAGGAAGGGGCCGAGTCAGCGATTGCAGTGCCAGATGCTGGAAAAGGCAGGGAAACAGACTCCCCACTCAAGCCTTCGGAGAGGCTGCAGCCCTACCGACAATTTGTAGTCCAGTGAACTAATTTTGGACTTCTGACCTCCACAACTATAAGAGAATAAATGTATGTTGTTTTTAAGCCCCCCAGTTTGTGAAAATGTGTTACAACAGCCACGGGGAACTTGTACACCCTCCCTCCTCAGCTGCTCAAGAACTTTGCTCCTTCAGCATCTTACTTTCTCTCCTATGTGAACAATTGTCCCCTCCCTCCTACTGGAGCATTTCCATTAATGTACACATGTGCTTTAGTGTCTCCCAATTTAAAAAATAAAAATAACTGTCTTGACCTCACATCCCCCCCAGTTACTGGTCTAATTCATTAGTTTTTCTTCCTATTAAAATTCATTTCAAGATCTCTCTGCATTTCATTTTCCACTCGATCTGCAACCCATGCCACACAAACTCCCACAACCACCATACACCAGATCTACTCTTCTCAATGTCACCAAGGAGGCCATGTTGACAAGGCAAACCAACACTTTGCTCTTCTTATCTCCTGGGCTTCTCAGCAGGGTTGTTACAACTGACGTTGGCACCACCTTGATCCACTGTCCTTTCAGCTTCTCTGATTTGCTTCCTATCATCCTCGTCACTTCTCAGGCTCCTCAACCCACTCCCTAAATGTGGGTTTCTCAAGGATTAGCTTCCAGCCTGTTTTTCTCTTTCTGTACTCATTCCCTAAGGAATCACATCCATAATCTTGGCTTTAAACCCTGTCTATATGCTGATGACACCACGATATGTGGTCTCTCTGTGCTCGCACTGTCGGCTGGACACTGAGATAAGTGCCCATGGGACACCTCTTGTTTGTCCTGCAGGCTTGCCAAAACCAAGCGTGTGATTCCCACAGCAATCTACTTGACCTCTGGTTTCTCCACCTTAACAAACAAGGCTTCTTGCTGTTTGCGTAAATTCGGGCTGCAAATTTCCTTCCACTTTTCCCAAATTACGGTGTCTTGGCCCCACCCTGTGTCCCATCTCCCTATCAGCAAGTCCAGTCATTTCCACTTCTGAGAAACATCTCCTATGGACTCACTCTTTCTCCTGCCACCATACTTCTCATCTTGTCCATAGCATCCCCGCTTCAGTCCTTTCCAATAGACCCTCTGCACAGCCCCTAGAATTGAATCATATCACTTCTTTGCATAACTTCCTTCAGTGACTCCCTTTTCACAGAGAATACAATTTCAGCTCTCTGCCTTGGCTCTCAAGAGTCTCCAGAAAAAATGCCATCTTACCCCACACACTTCTGCTCCCCTAAATCCTAGACACTAGAGATGAACCTAAATGTCCTTTAAGTGCTCCCCTTCTCACACCCTTTGCCCTCGTGGTGCCTTGTGCTTGCCATGACTGGCCTGCCTGCACCTTCAGGTCTGTTACCCCCACGTCCCCTCCTCGGGGTTCTTCCCCATGTCCCTCCTGGAGCAGCTTCCCTCGGCCACTGAGCTCTCTCCAGTGCTGTGCAGTTCATTTCTGCATGGCCCTTTTCATAATTGGATGACATTTTGTTGCCGATTCATGTGTCCAGTTGGTTAATTGGCCCTCGTCCCCATCCATAAGCCCCCCAAAAGCCAGAGGGTATCTGTGATGTTCACCACTCTCCCTAGAACCTAAATGTCTGCACATAGTAGATGCTCAACAAGTACTAGAAGAAGGAACCCATATCTAGTTCCCAGGCACCACTAAAACTAAATAACTCGCTCTACCTTGCTCTTTCTCTTGGCCTAGCACAAGGCTGCCTGTCTGCATAACCCATCAGCCCTTCCCCCAGGGCTGCTCAGTATCATGGCTGGTGGGGCTCTTCTCTTCCTCTGAACTCTCAACCCCTTCTGGGGACTGATGTGCCACTTCACATGGCAGCAGCTACAGGTAGCCCTGCTTAGAGACCCACCTCTGAGCAGCCTGACCGCTGCTCAAAACAAGCCTAAAAATGGAGACACCACTGAGTTTTATAGCAATGAAGTACATACAACATTCTTAGGAAAGACTCCCCTGACCCCCAGTGGGGATTAGGTCTCCCTGCGCTAGCTCTCCTAATATCTGTTTCTTTCTCTCCATACTCTTTAACAGAACAGTAATTATTTGCTTGTGTAATTTTTTTAGTGTCAAACTTTCCCTCAATGTAAGCTCCATGGGATGAGGGGGAATACATATTTGTTGAATGAATGCATGAAGGAATGAATGAAAAGTTACAATTGTCTACCCTCAGAAGGTGGCTTCCTTGAGAGAGACTCCTCAAAATCATGGCCTTGAACCAAGCAGATAAAGCAATAGGCTTAGGGACCAGTGTTGTCACTACTAACAAAGTAGTATTGCCCTCCTGCTTCTAGTTGCACATCTATAGACTTCAAGGAGCTGAACCCCGCTGCTGACAGCAGCCGGGGAGCTGCATGGCAAAGCCTCTTGTTGGTAGCTGTCCTCATCCCAGGGAGCACCGAACTAAGAACTGAAGCATGAGGAATTACTGCTGGCTGGGAAAAACCACAGCCTTTGTTTTCTACCTCCAGAGGTAACACGAACCCCTAATGTGCTGTCACACAGTGGGGGGAGGAGGACCCCTCTGAACATTCAGAAACGGAAATACCACTATTTGAACAACTTTAACAGGTGCATCCTGAGTTATTATTGGGCTAAAAGGGCTACTTTCAGGTAGCTATTGAGAGCATTTACATCCTGTTGTTCTAACTTGGTCAGAACATCCTAGAAGACACCTCTAAAGAAGGAGGGAAATTGTTTTCCTTGATGAGCTCCTGCAACCATGCAAATGTGATTGTTGAGAAGGGTGGCAAAGCTAGCGGTCTGCTCTCGTCTGAGACAGTCTAAAGGCAAAGGCCCAAGCAACTTCCCAAATGGAGTCGCCCAGGGGAGTAGAGCTATTGTCCGTGTGTTAAAATGGTCAATGGAAAGTTGGTATTTACTCACTACCCACATAAGTTCCTTGGGCAAAACAGCCTACTAAACAATTAATAAGCACAAAAGCCCATGTTATAACATAATAAATTTCAAACATTGGGGAGATAAAAGCTTTCAAAATCCATAGGAGATCTATGCAGGTGGGGGGTGGAGAATAAAAATAGTTCCTTTGTTGGGTGGATTGTGACCACTAGGCTGAATGACCTGTGCTGTTTTCTCAAAATCTTGTTCCAGCTCTCACTAGCTCACTCAGTCTATGCAAGTGCTGGCTCTCCTCCTTCTTGCCTCTGTTATTCTTCTAGCTCTTTGTCTGCTGGATGCTATTATGAGAGCCCTTTTGCCTTTCTCCCAGAGAACCCTGGGCACAGGGCCAATAGGCCTATGCAGAAGCTCATGCCCATCAGCATCTGGGTTTGAGAACAGAACGGAAGACTTCTCCTGAGGGTGCAGGTTGCTTACTGGGTCTTTCCACTCTTCTCGTGGCTGTGCTGGCCAGCATTGATGGTCTTAGCTATGGATCTGTGACATTCCATATGGACATGGGGGCACACCTCTCTCCTGGTGTTTAGGGCCTACTCTTCATGGCTGCCTAGACCCCAAACACCATTCCAAATTCAGAATACAGGAACATATTGTCATCACTTGGGTCTTGAAAACAATGCTGATGCTCTGTCCAGCTACCAGAGCTGAGAAACACTGGGATGAGAGAATGCACAGCCAGAATCTCTGTCCCTGGTGTTCCTGGGAAGGGTTATAGCAAGGCCCTGAGAGCACAGAAATGGAGAGGACCACCAAAGGAATGCTGGTGTTTAGTGGATGTTAGTGGGTGTTTTCTTAAGAGAAGGGTTCTGACTCAAACATGTTTAAGGAACCTTAAGTTTAAATACACACAGACTGGGCACAGTGGCTTATGCCTGTAATCCCAGCACTTTGAAGGCCAAGGTGGGAGGATTGCTTGAGCCCAGGAGTTTAAGACCAGTCTGGGCAACAGAACAAGACTTGTCTTTACAAATTTAAAAATTAGCCAGGCGTGCTTGTATGTATCTGTAGTCCCAACCACTCTGAAGGCTGAGGTGGAGGGATCAGCTGAGCCCAGGAGGTAGGGTCTGCCATGAGCTGTGATTGTCAAAATCATGCCACTGCACTCCAGTCTGGGTGTCAGCATGAGACCTCGACTCAAAAATGAATAAATAAATAGATACAGAACTGCCAGGAACAATGCCTAGATTCTACCACAATACGGCTCAAATTAGTCCATAATACTGCCACCACCGGTACCACCTCTGGATGCAAACTCTGCCCGTCTCACCTCTGGTACAGGATACTGGACATGATCATTGGATTCTACACAACCTCTACCCTGTTGCCACTTTTGCAGGATGGAGTTTGCATGACCCCTGCTTCTTTTCAAAACTAGCTTCCGATGGCAGCCTCGCCGCATTAAGGCTGAGTGGTCTGTGCTGTAACTTGGTGGAGGAGGAGGTAGCTCCACAAACACAGGGAAGGAAAGTGTTCAGTGAAGCTGGGTAGCCTGAATAATGCCAACCGTTTACATGCTGGGACTTAAAAAATACTTAAAAATGGGCTAGACAAAGTGCAGAAAAGGAAGAAAGAAAAACATACAAGTCTATTCCCCAAAGGATTTTTCAGAAATTTTTATGTGTGAATACACCCTCTAAATCTCTAAAAGTATGCTATCCAGTGTTTCCCAAACTTATTTGATCATGGACTCATTTTTATTTGTGGTGGTCTTTGTGTCATTAACCCTCTCAAGAACACTCTGTAGTGTACTATATATAGAAGATTGGGTCATAGTTCACATGAAAAGGTCAATTTTGGGCCTCTTTTCTTGCTATAGCTGCCACATCTCCTCCACCATTTCCTGCACTTAATTGCAAGGTAATTCATTCAACAAATATTTATCAGGTCTAGTTTGTGTCAGGCACCTTCTAGGTGATGAGGATTCCACAACAACTGAAATAGACAAAATCCCTGGTCCTAATGGAACTTCCATTCTCGGTGGGTAAACAGTCAATAAAGAAAATAAATACTGTGTTAGTCAGTGGTAAATGCCAAGGAGAAACATAAAGCAGGGGAGGGGATAAGAAATGTCAGGGTTGAGATGGAGTGTCAGGGTTTGGAGGGACTTATTGGGGACGTGGCTTTTATGTAAAGAAGTGAGTGCTAACACATGTGAATGTCTGGAGGAAGAGCATTCCAGCCAAGGGAACAGCAACTGCAAAGGACTTAGAGCAAATGAATGAGGAGGCAAGTCCTAGGAGAGGCAGTGGGAGGAGATGGGTGCAGAACGAGGCAGTTCAAATGTTGGTTTTTATGAACGAGAAGGGGAAGTTTTGGAGGGTTTTCAGCAGCAACATGACAGGATCTGGCTTCCATTTCAAGAGCATCGCTCAGAGAACTACAGTGAGGAATGAAAAGGGGAAAAGGGCAGAAGTAAGGACACAGTCAGGGAGCGATTACAACCATCTTAGCAAGGGATACTGACGAATCATAGCAGGATGGAGGTGGAGGGTGATGAGAAGTTGATTCCGGGTCTGTTTGATGTACATGCCAACAGAATTTGCTGATTGAACAGATGTGGGCTGGGATTGTATGGGAGAGAGACAGAGAGGAGAAAGCATGACTTCGGGGCTTTTAACCAGAGCAATTAAGAGGACTGAGTTGCCATTAGCTGCGATGGGAAACAGGTTTGGGGAAGAGTCATTCAATATTGAACATATTAAGCTGGAGATGTCTGCAGATATAGAGGGAGTAGATGGATATTCAAATCCAGGGGAGAGATATAAACTGGAGAGTCATTGGCATGTAGGTGCTATTTAAGGGCATGAGATGGAATGAGAACCCATGAGAGTGAGCACAGAAGAGAAAAGAGGTTCGAGGGCTGAACCCTGGGACGTCTCACTGTTTTGAAGGCAGCGTATGAGAAGGAAAAAGAAACCTGACATGGAGTGGCCAGGAAGATAGAAAGAAAATCTGATAGCTGTTTTCTTAAAGGTCAAGAGTAGAAATGTTTCCAAAGAGGAGGGAATGAGCAGCTTTTTTGAACCTGCTGATACATCTTGGTTTACCTGGGACAATCCCAGTTTAACCTATTGACTTAATCATTTCTAGTAGCCTATTCACTCTCAAATGTCTCCCCTTTTGGACAATACATTGACAGGTCATCCTGCTGACAGTTTAGGTGTGATGAGCTCTAAGCACTTACCTCCAGATTTGGCAGCATGTACGTCACCGGCAACCTTCATAATAGTAGTGTTGGTGGAGAGATGGCAGCAAAAATCTGATTGAAGTGGCTTCAAGAGGGGGAAGAGGGCTGGGTATGGCGACTCATGCCTGTAATCCTAGCACTTTGGGAGACTAAGGCAGGAGGGCCACTCAAGCCCAGGAATTTGAGGCCAGCCTAGACAACATAGTGAGACCTTGTCTCTACAACAAATAAAAAACTTAGCTGGGCATGGTGGCACTTGCCTGTGGTCCGCTACTCAGGAGACTGAGGCAGAAGGATCATCTGATCCCAGGAGGTTGAGGCTGTGGTGAGCTGTGATCATGCCACTGTGCTCCTGCCTGGGTAACAGAGTGAGACTCCAATTCAAAAACAAAGAAAGAAAAGGGAGGAATTGGAGACAATGACCATAAACAACACTTTCAAGAACTTCCCTTATAAAGCAAAGGATAGGAATACAACAGCCAGGCTTGTGATTTAGTTAAGTGAGAGGGAAAAAAAAAAGGCAGGGAGAGGCTACAGGATGAGAGTATATATGGGGAAGAAATGATACTTGCCTATGAAACTTCAGCTGAGTAGGTTAATACAAAAATTGTCTCAAGAAGTTTTAATACTCAGTCATATATATATATGTGTATATATACACATATATATATATAAAACAAATGTTCATTACCTCTTTGATATGTTAATTTTCAGTCACCCATCAACCACTGTGTAGCTCAGGCCTTCACCACTTCCTTCATGGATTATCTCTCTAGAGTCTTGGCTATGACTCTTGCCTCTGTGTTCTTCTGTCCAAACAATGTGCAATTATTTGGGCCAGGATCATCTTGAGACCACAGTTTTATCATGTCACCGCTCTTTCCCAAAATATAGAAGAGTTCTTTTTTTTTTTTTGAATTAGAATCTCACTCTGTCGCCCAGACTGGAGTACGGTGGCCACTCCCGGCCACCACAACCTCGACCTGCTGGGCTCCGGCGATCCTTCCGCCTCAGCCTTCCGAGTAGCTGGAATTACAGGCATGCGCTAGCATGCCCGGCTGATTTTTTGATTTACTGTAGAGATGAGGTCTCGCTGCCCAGGCGGGTCTCGAACCCGCGGGCTCAGGCAATCCACTCACCTCAGCCTCCCAAAGGTGCGGGATTACAGGCTGAGCTACCAAGCCCAGCTTGAGTTCTATATTTCTAATTCCATCACATCACAGATCCCCTGACTGGCGTTTGTAGTTCCCACAGCTTTTGCAAACTCGTCTCTTACATTGCATGACTCTGCTCCAGACAGGCTGGTCTCCTTATTGCCCTGGCCAGTTGCTGTGTCATTTCCAATTCTCTTCTTTTGTTTGTGGTGTGCTGTCGCTTGAAACACTCTCCTCTCTGCTTTCAAACTCTACATTTAAATGGCAATAGTGGTTGGTGCAGGGAGAGGAGTGGGATTGGGGTGGACCATGAGTAAAGACACACAGTCATATATATATACAGTAGACTCTTGAACAATGTGGGAGTTAGGGGCACTGATCCCTGTGCAGTTGAATATCCATGTGTAACTTTTGACTCCCCAAAATGTAACTACTAATAGACTATTGTTGATCAGAAGTCTTACAGACAGCATAAACAGTTGATTAACATGCATTTTGTATGTCATTTGCATTATATGAATTATATGCTGTATGCTTATAATATAATCTAACTAGAGAAAATAAATGCTGTTTAAAAAATCATAAGGCTGGGCTCGTAGGCTCAGTCTGTAATCCCAGCACTTTGGGAGGCCAAGGTGAGTGGATTTCCTGAGCCCATGGGTTTGAGACCAGCCCAGACAACTTAGTGAGATCTCGTCTTTACAATAAATAAAAAATTAGCAAGGCATGGTAGCAGGTACCTATAGTTCCGGCTACTTGGAAGACTGAGGCAGAAGCATGGCCGGAGCCCAACAGGTCGATGCTGGGGTGGCTGTGAGTGTGCCACTGCACTCCAACCTGGGTGACGGAGTGAGACTCCAACTCAAAAAAAAAAATCATAAGGAAAATAAAATACATTTATTGTATGGTATTGTATTAATCAACACCATAAGTTGACATGATCTGTTTACAAGATGAATCATCTGCAACCACACCTGAAGACTGCAAACTAGGGCACATATCAAGTAAATCAACTTGCTTTTGTAATGCCATGACTATTCTCTGTTTCTTGGGAGCACTTCAAACATCACTAGTGGCACCTCATATGGGTCCCATGGTGTCATTCAAGGTTTATGGTATTGCACTAAACACGATGGAAAATATGAGAGAACTGCAAAAGATCGATTTTTACGGTGACAGGAAATTTACTAGAGAGACCAACTGTTCACAAGGACATGATTAGTGTCATATGTGCAAGGTGGTGTATTTTAGTGGCTTATGGTGTAGCCTCTGCCATCAGACCTTAGGTTGATGCCTCTGCCATCAGTTCTAGCCCTTCTGGCAATGTGACTTTGGGTAATTAACATATTATATGCTTAAGTTTCTTCATCTGTTACATGGAGACATTAAAGATTTGCTGTAAGAGATGGACTATTACATATGAAACATTTAAAATCCTGCCTGGCTCTACCTAGGATGTAGAAAGCAGAAAAAAGTATTCCCCTACCCTAGTAACAACAACAAAAATAACCCACCAACAAAACAAAACAAAAGCTAGCTATATTGTGACATTATAATTTTCATGAACTCATCAGAGAGCTAAGGCCACAAGGCACCCAAGTTTCCTTAAATCCAAGAAAAGTCAGGCCCCTTCAAGGAAAGATGGGACATGCTCACTGATTCCCCTGTGGCAGAGCATGGAGGATCCTGTACATGAATAGGAAGAATTCAGTTTAACTTTCTAATGAATTGCAGAAGGCCAAGTGTGGGCTGGCATGAGAGTACAGAACCCCTGATAGCTACAGACACAAAGGCAGCTTGCACTCACACATGTAATCTCCATGGGCCTCCACTGGATGCTCATGAGGAAGACTGGGAGCAGAGCAAGGTAACCAAGCGAAGCTCCTTTGATGGTGCAGACCTGGAAAATGGGAGTGGCAGCTTTGGTAGGAAAGTCACAAAATCATAATTGACCCTCCTCCCCTATAAGGGTTAGGTTACGAAGCCACTAGTGGAAGTGGGGAGGTGTGGGGAGTGTAAAAGAAAGAGTAAAATCCTCTACCCTAGAGAAGGGGCAGGCAACAATCCTGGATCCAGTATCATAAGCCAAAATGAAAAGAGCTTTCATACTTCTGGGGGAGGAGCAGGGAACTGTCCTATACAATACCTACCACAGAGATATCAGACAGTTTGGCCATCACAGGGAAGAAGAATAGGATCACCGAGAAAGTCCCAACCCTAAGACCTAGGCAGTTAGGACTTGACTAAGACTGAAGCTGGACCTGGACAAAGAGAAGCTCCCATCCTTCTTCCCATCACCAGGCTAGCAAGCTCTAGGATCATCTTGAGACAACAGGTTTGTCATGTCACTGCTCTCCTTCTGGGGAGAGGGAAAGAACATGGAGAGAAGATTCCCCCTTTTTGGCACAGGCACACAGGAAAGACTGAAAGTTCAGGGTGGCACAGGAGCACTGAGAGAAGAAAAAAAACCTCTGGAAGCCCAGCCCCACCCTAAGGTGGTGCTAGAGGAATTGAAGCCAGTGATGTCCTGAAGGTCACCACAGCAGCAACACAATTCAGACTCACTTCAACTTCTGAGTAGGTTTATTCAGAAGAATGCAATATCTGGATATTGCATTCCCAACACTAATGGCCTAGCACAGGAGTCATGCGCACTTACAGGAATAAGTACTATTTACCACAGTGTTGATTAGCCTATACATAATATTCAACATTAAATCAAGAATTACGAGATACACACACAAAACAAGAATCAACCAACATCAAGAGACAACTTAACCAATACAAGCAGACCCAGAGAGAACCCAGATATTGACGCTAATAGAAAAAAATTTTAAGCAACTACAATTCATATGTCAGAAACTTTATTGGGAAAAGTATACCAAATGCATAAAGAGATGAAAAATTTCAGTAATGAGAAGAAAACTGTAAGAAAAAGTCAAATGAAAACACAAGGAGGAAGAAAACTATTGTGACTTAGATGAAGAATCCCTTCAATAGACTCATCAGTAGACTTGAGAAAACAGAGAAAAGAATGAATAAAATTGAAGACAGGGGCTGGGCATGGTGGCTCAGCCTGTAATCCCAGCACTTTGGGAGGCTGAGGTGAGAGGATTGCCTGAGCCTGGGGTTTGACACCAGCATGGGCAACTTGGTGAGACCTCGTCTCTACAATAAATCACAAAAACTAGCCAGACATGGTGGCATGCATCTGTAGTTTCAGCTACTCGGAAGGCTGAGACAGAAGGATCATCTAAGCCCAGCAGGTTGAGGCTGCGGTGGTCACAAGCCACTGCACTCCAGCCTGGACGACAAGAGTGAGACTCTAACTCAAAAATAAATAAATAAATAAATAAATAAATAAATAAATAAATAAATAAATAAATAACAGGATAATAGAAATTACTCAAACCAAAACACAAAAAGAGTAAAACAAACACATAAGAGAATATTCAAGAGCTGTAGGATAATATCAGATAATCTAACAATGGGTGATTAGAATCCCAGAAGGAGGGATAACTGTGTAGAAGAAATATTTCAAATGAATTTTTTCAAAGTTAACAAAATACATCAAACCACAAATCCAAAAAACTCAGAGAATCCCTAGCATGAAAACAAATAACAATAACAACAACAACAAAATACACCTAGACACATCATATTCAATGGGTAGGTTTGAAAACTATCTGCATAGTATGATCCTATTTGCAAAAACTGAACAGTTTGTTTTTTGGAAAGATGATCATCAGAATATTTGTAATGATTATTTGTGTATAATGGGAGTTCAGGAGAGGTTTTCTTTCTGCTTTGTACTTTCTATTTTCTTTAAATTAAAGGTGAGTAATAAAACTATTTTCATTGATAAAAATCTGCCTACTTCTTTGAATAGAGGAATTTATCCCATTAATATTTGTTTTCACAAAGAATGTGTTCTAATTCATTTTTCATTTGTTTTTCACATTATGTAAATTTCCCTTCTTTCAAATAGTTTGTTATTATATAACTAATTTGTAATTTGGGTATTACTTACCTTTAAAAGCTTCAAGAACATCATAAGTCACACACACACACACACACACACACACACACACACACACACACACACGAAGGAGGACCAAAAAACCCCTCAGAATTATATTTTGAAAGGTGAGCCCCTTATAGTACAGGCCATGCCATTCCTCAAAGGAGGGACTTAATTCTGTCATTTTGATGATTTGCTTCCTTAGCTTTCTTTGTAAATGTATGATTTCCTTAATGTCACATTTCTTTGTTTTTTATTTGGAAACTGGTGGAGAATGAGTGTTTAGAGATAGAGTACCCAAACCAAACACCCTTACCTGAAAGTCCCAGTAAATCTTACTCAAATGAGAGCACAAGTATCTTAGGGGTAGCGATTATAGCAGTTCCCCCCCACCCACTTTTACTCTTCAACAACATGGCCCTTCCAACTCACAGATTCTAAACGTGAAAAATTAGAACTCAATTCTCTTTTTGCTTTGTAGATTAAATGACTGTAAAGTGGACATTGCCTTCACAATTAAGGATAATCTATGTATGAATTTATTCACTTTAGATTAAAAAGTTCAAGCAGAAGTTAATACCCTCACTATCCAATTAAAGACTCCTCAACCCCCACTGTATTTTATATTATAAATAGCTGATTTAGAAATATTGTATCACTTATTATATGTACACTAATTCAGAGCAAATTAACATCCACCTCTGAAAAAAGAACCTTCTCATTGCTATATAATCAAACGTCTAAAGAAGTATCAGTTTATTTCTTCTTAACTTCCAAAGAATAATGCATCAGTCAATATATCTATTTCATTTATTGAGCATATCCAAACTTCCTTTGTTTGAGTCAAAATGTTTGGCACCAATAGCAATGAAATTAATTTTAAAGTCATTCATAAACAGAGCCCCTTGTGAAAAACTTTGGGAAATGTAAAAAAACATTATACATTTTCTCTTCTTTCTTTCTTTATTGTTTTAGTAAAATTATATCTCCATAAAAACAAAAATCTCCTTTTAAAGAATTTTAGTCCATATTTAATCTCCTCTGGATATGCCATTGTCTTGTTCTTTATTCTCTTTTTAATACATATATATAAACATCAAAGGTTAACACAGTTTAAGAACTTAACTGCATTAGGGTAACAAAATCAACAAGGTCTTAAGTCTTCATGTTCACAAATAATGGGGAACTTTTAAACTATGTATCTTGGAGGCGACATTAAAAATTAGGTCTTGGATACCTAATATTTAGTCAGTTGTGCCTTCTTATTTGGTGTTCAACTAAACATGGAAGAATCTGCAGCCTTACACATGTAGGTCAGACATAATATAAAATACACCAAGTGCATTTAATGATGGACAAACCCCAGTGATGTAACTATAATTTTTCTGCTCAATTAAAAAAATCTCTGCATTTTTCATAAACATAGTGATGTGATTCCTGTTGTTCCAGCCAAAGTCCGACACCCACAGCAGCATCCTCCCTTTTGTATCAAAGGAAGAGCCATGGTTTCTGAGGTGTGTTGTGTTGCTATGTGCAGCCAGGCCGCTGCTAGGGACCCCACCAGAAAGAGCTGCGTGTCGGCTGTGGTAGCTGCTCACATGTGTGTCACTGAGGCCTGAGGAGCCTGGAATTTCTGAGTTATGGGGCTGTCTCTGCCAAAGACTTGCTGGCAAACCTTTTTGCCTACAAAATAGACACAATAATGAGGACCTCATATGGACTTTAAGAAATGCCCTACACCCTGGAAACTTCTCTTGGCAGAAGTGAAGGAAGAAATTCACTTTTCCCCTAGGAAAAATAAATGTTTCTACAGCAGTTCTAAATGATGTCCCTTGTGTAAGACAATAAGAGCTGTTTGTAAATGCAAGCCTAGTAATAGAATTTTACACTAGAGTTATGAAGCCAAATCCAAATGGACTCATCCTTGAGATTCTGGAGTGGGCCTTCCTAGTCATAGCACTGCAGTCTTGCTTAGTTGGGCTGAAAGTGTGCCTGCGCTTAGCTGGAGACACGGACTCAGAGACATTCTCTAAGGACTCTGTTATGGGCTGAACTGTGTCCTCCGAGAATTCCTATGTTGAAGTCCTTATCCCCAATCTCAGAATGTGACTGTGTTTGGAGATAGATTCTTTAAAGATGTGACTAGGTTAGAGTGAAGCCCTAAACCAATATGACTGGTCTCCTCATCAGAAGAGGAGATGAGGACATGGACACACACAGGGAGACCAAGTGAGGACACAGGAGAAGATGCCATCTACAAGCCAAGGAGAGAGGCCTCAGGAGAAACCAACCCTGCTGACACCTAGAGCTGTGAGGAAATAAAGTTCTGATGTTTGAGCCACCTAGTCTGTGGTACTTTGTTATGGCAGCCCTAGCAAAGTAAAACACTATCCAGATCTTTCCTCACTTGGCAATATTGAGCCTCAGAATTTTCCTCTTTTGGAAGAAGACGTGGGTCCTAGGAATGAATGACTGCTGTGTAGGTGGCTTCAGCCTATGGTTACGCAGCTCTTTGAAGAAGGTACCTTTTTTCTGCTACCATGGTGAACTTCCTTTTCTTATTTTATTTTCTGTCCTTTTTTTTTTTTTAACACAACACAATGAAACCAATGAGCAAGAGAGAAAACAAAGGTGCTAAGGGCTCCGTCCTCTGTCCTGGCTGTTTGTGAAGGCCACTCGCTGCTCAGAATCCTCTCTGTGTGTCTCTATAGGTATGTACATAACCAAGAGTTCCCCGTACACACACTTTCTATAAAAAGTACGATGAAGTCATTTCCGGTAACCATGAAGTAGGCATTTCTGCGAGTTAGACGGTTTTTGGCATTTGTAGTAAAAGAGAAGTGAACCTTCCCTTGGTTCACATTTCAGTTCACATTCAGTCATTTCTATCCTTTCCTGTTCATCTAACAAACATCTTGTCAGCTGATGCTAATTCCGGCACCAGAAAAACTTTTTTGCTTAGTATTGCTAGGTGACAATATCTGATCATTGTACATCTATTGTATTTATTTGGATGTTTCTCCATATTTGGGATCACTAGTTGTAACAGGCACTCAACCTTCCAGACCTTGACAGTGGTTATGGTAAATGTTGTCTGAGGATAATCATTTGATGATCCTCTTGGTTATCAGTTGGTGATCTGTGCACCCGAGTCTTGTGGACTGAGGTGAACTAGCATGGTGGATGGGTAATTCCTCCCTGGGTGTTGAGGAGCACTTTCGCCCAAACTTACAGCGGGGTTCCAGGCAGGAGTAAGACTTCTGACAGGCGCCTCATCGGCCGGGCCCTGCCACGGTGCCCAGACCCCAACATGCCAGTGCCTCTTGAGTTCCCGATCTTCTTCCTGACTCACTCACAGCAGCAACACTTCTTGTATTATATTGTTGATATTACTTTTTTAAAAGCAAACCAATTAGTTTGTGCCTTGAGGACTTACCACGCTCACAGCAAAGTATGTTTTGTTTTCACAGCTGTGCTCACATGTTTAAATGATGCCATTTCAAAGGAGATAGCATGATGTAATGTTGGTGACAGCACAATTGTCATCCTGCTAGAGAGAAAAGTATTGTGATCTCAATGGAAAAGAAAAGTGAGGCTTTCATCTGTAAGCTTAAGTCCCACTTACAGCAATCATCTCAACCTTTGAGTAGGGCTTTGAGTGGAAATTACTACAAGCTGCTGAACACAGATGACATCATCTTGCCACCCACAAACATTATGGTTTCAACAGCCCAGAAGATGGTATCCCCTAGAAAGAATACAGCACCAACCAAGTTGACACATTTTGTGTGTTTCACAAGAAGTATTTTTGTAAAAGTTATTCTCATCTCCATTTTCTCTTTTGGCTTGGCAACTGCCACTACAATGAAATTATGGTCATGACAAGGAGTCATTAGCTTCCCCCAGAGCCATGAGCAACAGCCCCCTTGGTGGAATTATGTGAGTTTTAGAGCTCTTTCCCATTAGAGCTCTCACAACTTGGGACTCTGGAGGCTGAGATTTAAGCAAGTGTCTCTGCTATTGTGCTGTCAGACCGGATGCATTTTTTCCTGCTAATCGCTGGAGCTTTTCAGTTAGGCTGCCAGAGGGCATACACACCACATATGTACTGAAGTTGCCATGGGTCATAAAGAGCGTGTTTCCTGCCTGCTAATTCTGCAACTGCTCTCCTGTGTTTGATGGAATGCCGGACATATTTTTCTATGCTCAAATTCTCTTCCGTTAAAGGATGCACACTGGCTGGCTACAGTGGTTCATGCCTGTAACCCCAGCACTTTGGAAGGTTAGCAGGAGTATTGCTTGAGCCCAGAAGTTCAAGACCAGACTAGACAACATAGTGAGACCTCATCTGTACAAAAAATTAAATATATTAGCCAGGTGTGGTGGTGCATGTCTATAGTTCTTGCTACTGGAGGCTGAGGCAGAAGGACTGCTTGAGCCCAGGAGTTTGAGGGCTGCGGTGAGCTATGTTAGTGCTACTGCACTCCAGCCTGGGTGACAGAGTGAGACACCGATTCAAAAAAAGAAAAGGATGCATACTTCTCGAAACAAGGTGGAGCTGCTTCTCCCTGCAGCTGCAGAGTCACAGACACTCTGGATATGTGATGCTATCCATATTATAGAACTATATTCACCAGTAATCATAAAAGTGGAAATAAAAGAAAAAGAGGGCTGGGTGTGGTGACTCAAGTCTGTAATCCCAGCACCTTGGGAGGCTGAGGTGAGGGGATTGCCTGAGCCCATGAGAACAGCCTGAGCAACTCCGTTAAATCCTTTAACGGAAGAGAATTTAATCATTAGTTTTGTTCTTCATTACCCACAACTCTTTTGGTGGCTTTACAACCAATGTGTTTCAATATCAACCACCGAAAAAGTAGGACTTTACCATTACTCTTTTAGGGACAACTTGTTATTTCTGAACCACTGTTCTGTGTGATAGACCCTCCTCCCACCCTCGCTCTGCTACAGCGTCAGCTCCAGTTAGGAGGACTCTTGACTAGTGCAAGCCATAATTCGACCCCACTGGTTGCCATTGCCCCATCTTTACACTTTCCATGTGTCTCATCCACCTTCGGAATGTTTTTGGAATGCTGACTCCACATAGCCCCTTGGTTCTCACAGAAAGGGGGTCAACAGCACAATGTATTGCTTAGAAAGAAAAAGGACTGAAGATATTAGACTGTTAAAAAGTCTTTTCTCCCTCACTACTGTAAGCAGTATGGACCCCTTGCTGGCCTGGCCCTGGGTTCCCACCCATCTTTGCTGTCTGATTATCATTGGTTACAGCCTTGAGCTCAATGTAATTTGCACTAAATTTAAATGGAAGTGCATTGCCCGTTATAACACGAATTCCTTGGGGGCAGCAATCTCCACTTGCTGTTCCTTATAGTCCCCTACAAAGAACCTGTCTTTATCCGTTTTCTTTGTTTATAACAGAATACCAGAAACTGGGTAATTTATAAGGAAGAAATATTATTTCTTATAGCTATTGAAGCTGAGCAGTCTAAGGTCAAGGGTCCACTCTGGTGAGGGCCTTTTTGCTGGTGGGGAGTCTATAGAGTCCTGAGGCTGTGCAGAGCATCACGTGTGAAGGGGGCTGAGTGTGCTAGTTCAGGTCTCTCTTCCTCTTCTTGTAAAGCCACCAGCCCACTCTCATGACAACCCATTCATTGAAGAATAAATAAGTCATCTATGAAAGGTCCTGCTTCTCAATAGTGCCACTGGGGATTAAGTTTCAACATGAGTTTCAGAGGGGACAAACATTCAAAACATAGCTGAATCTATTCAGCAAATGTTTTTTGTATTGAATTATGCTCTCAAAAAAGATACTAGATTTGGGGTTCATGTATTTCCCTGATTAAATCTGTAGAAAGAGCCACTAGAGCCTTTGATTTATTCATGAACTTAATATGCATATTCAGGTACACCATTTATTATCTGAAACCTGCAGGGTCAAGCCATATCAGAATTTTTCATATCTTCAAAAGTTAGCTCCTGTATAAGGTAGTACAAGTATGTAGCATATTATCTGTGTGTACATTTATGAAAAGTAAAGGATTAAATAAAAACTAGTCTCACATTGGTTCAGGTTATGTTTAATCATCAAATAGGTTTGCTGAAAACTTATGAAAAACTTTTGTTTCCAATGCTTTTTGCATATCAGAATACTGAAGGATTATGGAACTACAGTCAAAGAGAAAAACAAGTGAGTTACTTCTTTTACATCAAATGTCTATAATTACGCAATATTCCTTTAAAAATACTATAGTTTTATTTCTGTACTCTTTAATTTTTAAAAAAGTTACAAGTAATCTATTAATACATGCTTACATTTCCAACAATAGAGATAAGCAGAAGTCCTCCAAGAGGACCCTCCTACTCACCTGGTTCCCCTTTTGCAGGAATCCTCGGCCTCCCAGAAGCTCCACAAGCAAATGCCAAGCACAGGGCAACACATTCCTTTGGAAAGGATCCTCCCAAGCCATCCTCACCCCCATCCTTCCCCCATGACCCTTCCTTACCACATCCTTGGGGGTATAAGGAAAACGATGTTATCCTGTAGATATAAAGGTGAGAAAAATCAGAGTTATGGACATCAAGAGTCTTGCTTCATGTGATACAATCAACATGTAGAAAGGAAGGATTAGAACCTAAGAGTTCCCTTAATATCCTTAGTTTTTCTTTTTGTTTTGAGTCAGGGTCTCACTCTGTCACCCAGACTGGAGTGTAGTCGCACGCTTACGGCTCACAGCAACCTTGACCTCTTGGGCTCAGGCAATCCTTCTACCTTAGCCTCCCAAGTAGCTGATACTACAGGTTGTGTGATACCATGCCTAGTTAATTTTTAAATTTTTTTTCTAGAGACAAGGTCTCATTATATCGCCCAGGCTGGTCTTGAACTCCTGGGCTCAAGCAGTCCTCCCGCCTCAACCTCCTAAGAACCATCACGCCCAACATAACATTCTTATGTTTTCTGCTATCACAACTCAAATTCCACCACATTTCTAATATCATGTCTAGAGCTTGGGGTCACTGATACAAAAACAAGTGTTAATCTAAAAGAGTCTCCTCCAATCTAGGTAGAATAATTCTCCTAGGTATGCTGGAGCTTCCCTCACCACCGAACCCTGCTTAGCCTGGGAACTTCATAAATTCCTGAAGTTCTGATGCAATTCACCAAAAAGTTGCCAGATTTCAGTAACATCCTACTACATTCTCACAGTTGCTCCTTTTTTTTTTTTTGAGTTGGAGTCTCACTCTGTCAACCAGGCTGGAGCGCAGTGGCACACTCACAGCCACTCCAGCGTCGACCTGCTGGGCTCCAGCGATCCTTCTGCCTCAACCTTCCAAGTAGCTGGAACTACAGGCACGTGTTATCACGCCCAGTTAATTTTTTTAATTTATTGTAGAGATGCGGTCTCACCAAGTTGCCCGGGCTGGTCTCGAACCAGCGGGCTCAGGCAATCCACTTGCCTCAGCCTCCCAAAGTGCTGGAATTACAGGCTGAACCACTGAGCCCGGCCAAGCTTAACTGGCCACCTCATTTGCTCTAAAATTACCTTTGTATTCTCACAAACATAAGCAATTCACCAATTTTGGTTCTCTAAAACCACCTTTCTCATGGCAATATTTGTATCATAACTTTCAACAAAAGTGCAAATACCTTCACATATTGTCTGTTTATCTTTAAACTGAATTCTTAGAGGAAGGAATTAGGCGTTCTTATTCTTCTGCTGTGAATAAGCTATTTAAGCTTCTATGGCTTAAGTCTGTGCCTTCCCATTCCAGAAACACATCCGTTCAGCAATACAGTAGGCCTTTCCCATTTGAGACAGAAGTTTTCTAAACATATTCTGAAGCATAAAAATCCACAAACGTTAACATCCTGAGGTAGAAAAGAAAGTTCTCAGGGACAAAGGGTTATCACGAGAGATGAGAGTCTATTTTACTAATTGGATATCAAATGCAGTCTCTTAAAAAGAGATTAGTACTTATTAACCAAATCTGGTATCAGTGGTTGCCCTAAATAGAACACATTATTTGACAAAAGCTCTTAAGGAACTTGTTCTGCCTACACTAAAACAAGGAAGAGTAGTGTCAGTCATAGTGTTCTTAAGAAACTGTTTCTCATTTTAATCATCTATATTTTAGAATAAATGAAATGTTGTGGAGTATTTGAATTACATATCTACCATAATCAAGAATAATCCCTTGTGATCATTTTGCTTTTTATAGGATGTATACAATATAACACAGTATTTCTATGCAATAGGGATGATTTTTTTGTTTTGAGTTGGAGTCTCATTCTGTCGCCCAGGCTGGAGTGCAATGGCACATTCACAGCCACCACAGTCTCTACCTACTGGGCTCAGGCAATCCTTCCAAGAAGTTGGAACTACAGGCACACGCTTCATGCCCAGCTATTTTTTTTTTTTATGTATTTATTGTAGAGACGATGTCTTGCCATGTTGCCCAGGATGGTCTCGACAATCTACTTGTCTTGGCCTCCCAAAGTGCTGGGATTATAAGCTCGAGTCACTGCGCCTGGCCAGGGATGAATTTTTAAAACTATTTATTCCTCATTGAAATATTTTAGCTTTTACTTGGGGAGAGAGGAGATAGAAAAGTAATTTTAGAAGAACTACTGTTTATATAATTCACTGTGTTCTAGAAAAAGTTGTTATTCTATTATTATATCAGACCATCTCTTATTAAACTGAAAAAGACAGATTAAATTATTGTTTTTTAAATTTCCCCAAACATGATTAGTTTTTGGTTTGAATCACCTCTTTGAAAAAAATTGAAAGCCGGGCTTGGTGGCTCAGCCTGTAATCCCGCGCCTTTGGGAGGCTGAGGTGAG
>NW_007253819.1:599997-615238 GCF_000164805.1 Carlito syrichta
AAAAAAAAAAAAAAAAATTGAAATTAGCTAGGTGGAATGAGTTTTACCTTCCCCTATCTCTAATCATTCTTAGCACTAATCAGGGCTAACAAGCATTTAAATACCAGAAGGCAGGAAAAAGCGAGGTCTGAAGGGGTAAATTAAGACCTGGATTAGAACAGCCATAGTGACCAGAGAGAAAAGAACCAGATTTGGGAAATCCTCAGGCGTCATCAATAAAATTTGGTGACCAGGAGGAGACAGGGCTTGAGGGAGAGGAAGGGTTGAGCAGTTTTCTGATGTTTCTAGATTGGAAGCCATTCTGAATGAATAACTTGACTTTACTAAGGGAGATGGAAAAAAAGAGAAGGGAAAAAGGTAAGTGAGTAGGAAAAGAAAAAGGGAAAGTTGTGTCTGGGAGGCTTGAGTGATAGAGCTAAGAGTGGGCTCTCTGACTTGGAGAGTCACTAGCATTCCACAATGGTAGGGCACATGTCTTGTCTAGTCAGCTCCAAGCCCATGTGTCCAACCTCCTCACTAGTTCTCAGAGCTCCTCTTCTCCTCTCTGCTCTCTTTGCCCATGACCTTGTTTGGGGCCTTCAGCCTCCCTTGCTCAGCTTGCTGTTTGCATGTTTCCCCTAACCAATCTCTTACCTTTTAGTCTTTCCCATGGCTAATTCTGTAAATTCTATTCAAATTTCATTCCATTAAAGCTTTGCTAAAAACTGATGAACACTTCCCACTGCCCCAGAATAAAGTCCAAATTCCTAATCTCCAATCTCTGTTTCATTCATCTCTTACCACTCCCAGCCTCATACCATCACTCCCAAAATACCAATGTATTCACAATTCTCTGAGTGGGGGACAGGCTCCCTCTCACTTCCAGTTCCAGTGCAAGCCGCTGTCTTGGTCAAACAATACCCTCTTCTTTTTGGTCAATTCCCTCTGTGAGATTCAGCTGTTGACTTCCTCCAGGAACAATTGCTGATCTATTGACCATCTTAGTCAAGCAGACACTTCTCTGCTCTCTAATTTATAGTGCTTTATATCACTGGGAGAATATTTAGTTAATTGTTACCTGTTGATTGTGTATCTCTCCCCCTGCAGTGGAAGCTCGGAAACATCATAGATTGTTATCTTCATTTTGTTTCCACAAGTCTAACACAATTCTGGCACCCTCAATAAAGATTTGTGAATTAATAACAAAGGTGGCATTGCTTCAATTTCCAAGGGGGAAAAATACTTGCTTGAAGGTGAAAAAGCTGCTTCTAGTTTAATACTTGTTCTTTTCCTTGTTAAATACAGCTGTAAGGAGAAGGTGGCTGCCCACTCCACTCCACCTTGCACAGGAGATGAGCAGCTTTCACATGAACATGCCCAAAGGAGGGCTAGACATAGTGGAGACCTGGGTCTTAGGAAGATGTTCACCTTGCCCCCATTTACAAATTTTATATTCTTTCAATTACTCAAATGGTTCTTGGAAGTTCTAGTTTTAATGTAGTCAAGTATGGGTGTTTGTTTGTTTGTTTGTTTTTTGAGTTGGAGTCTCACTCTGTTGCCCAGGCTGGAGTGCAGTGGCTTACTCATGGCCATCCCAGCATCGACCTTTTGGGCTCTAGAGATCCTTCTGCCTCAGGCTTTCAAGTAGTAGGAACTATAGGTGCATGCTACCACGCCCAGCTAATTTTTTATTTATTGTAGAGACGAGGTCTCGCTAAGTTGCTCAGGCTGGTCTCGAACCCACGGGCTCTGGCAATCCACTCATCTCAGCCTCCCAAAGTGGTGGGATTACAGGTTGAGCCACTGAGCCCGGCCAATGGGTGTCTCTTAAGGAGAGAACCTGAAAGGAAACCCATCAGAGAAGGGAGAACTGTCACACAGAGAGACTTTGCAGCACCACTGGGTATATTCAGAGACATATAACTTCCTACAATCCAGACCCACAATATAAGCCTGGGGGGTGGGGGACAACGAAGGGGCTGAAGGAAAGGAACACACACACACACACACACACACACACACACACACGCACACACACAGATTGAGAGAGAGAGAGAGAGAGAGAGAGAGAGAGAAAACACCAGTAAAATAAAATAACGATAAGAAGACATTGTTAAAAATTTGGAAAACCTATACTCAACCTTTCCATGTATCTTGAAAACTGTTAGTAAAGATATCTTGAAAAAGAAAGTATCATAAATAACTAAAGCAGCCATAAGTGCCATCTTAAAGTTGAATGCTTAATTGCCATTGAGAAGGACACAATGAAGACTTTTTTTCACAGAAACTATAGTCCCTTAACAAAAAAATATTTTGTAAGACCTTGGCATATAATAAGTATTTGATACATGATTAACAAATGTTCTTATAGAATATATACCATCATGTTTTCTTTTTAAACTACTGTTCCAGATTTTATAAAGAGGTATATATATATGTATACTGTAAACAGTAAAAATAAGTATAAGACTACTAAATATTGTTAAATATCAAATATAATCACTTAGTCTGTATTACATTTTGATGCTTCACACCAGTCATCATGTCTCACTCAACAGAATTGTGCTTTTTTTTGGAAGTTGGTAAGAAAATAAACTTATGCTTATTTTACCATCATTATCTTTCCTTATAAAATTGTAGCTTTTGTCCAACATGTGATACAATTAGGGCAATAAAAATCATAGTAAAGAAGTGGGCAAATTTGAAAAAGTCACACTTTTAATAGAAAACCTGTTTGTAAAGCAACATTAATATTTATAATTCAATGCACACAATTGAAACGTAAAATATTATATCAGGAATTATATCCCCTTGGGCCTTGCTAAATCTACAGAAGCTGGAAAAGTGTCCTACTTGAAATTAAATTCATGATTTTATTTCTACCTCAAGGCAAAAAATTCATTTTTGAAACATAGGCTTTTAAACCTCACTCAAAGGACATTTACTGAATGCCATACGGTGGTGGTATTTTTTTTTATTAAACTTAAAAAGGCTGTTACCTAAGAAAATATTCCTGACTGACTTTAATTGCTTTTTGGAAATGTGTGGGTAGAGTGTGAATTCAGGAAACCTATTACAGATGCCTCATGAGTGATACAACGTGGAACAAAATAGGACTCTCATCTAGCACCCACAGCAGACCCAAGTAAATACACAACTACCTCCCCACCTTCTAAACTAACACAGGAAATATGACTGAATATTTCAATTTAGATAAGCTCATCAATGTGCAGGTGATATCTAACTATTTTATTACCGCTTGATTCTGTGAAGAAGGAGGAACTACTATTACCTATCATTTACCAGCTACTTTCTTTTCTGAACGGCCCATAAGTGAGTCAGATTGTTTATTTAAGAGGAGGAGGAAAGAGACTCAATTAATTAGTTATAATTAGTTAGGGTTTTTGTTTTGCTTTTTCATTTTTAACCTATGTGGTTCGTATTTTTGTGAGACTATATATATAATTTTTAGTTTCCAATTACACTACACCATTTCTCAAAGGGACAAAAGAAAGTCATAAATATGGTACCTAATGATACCAGAGAGAAAGTTTCAAAGTAAAATCCAAACCATAAGGGAAATGGAAATCACAAATCAGGGAGAGCTTGAGGTCAAATTTGCCTTGACCAGTAGTCTTCCTTTTGTCTTCCTAGATGGAAGTTTTTACAGTTCTCCAATATTTTCCCAAGACTGGCATTTTCTTGGTCTTAAAAGATGACTTTTGTGTTGAAGGTATATTAGAGTTGATCTCTTTGTTCATTTATTATTATTTTCAGAGACAGGGTCTCGCTCTGTTACCCAGATTGGAGTGCAGTGGTGCAATCATAGCTCACTGCAGCCCAAACTCCCAATCCTCCTGCCTCAGCCTCCCAAGTAGCTAGGAATAAGTATACACAACCATGCCCAGCTAACTTTTTAATTTTTGTGTAGACACAAGATCTCTTTATGTTTCCTAGGCTGGTCTCAAACTCCCGGCCTCAAGTGATCCTCTTTGACCTCCTAAAGTGTTGGGATTACAGGCACGAGCCACTATGTCTAGCCCTAGAACTGACCTCTTTAATTGACCCCCTATTTGACATGAACACTGCATATGCTCTCCAAATTTATTCTACCAATTGTTGCTAGTCACTAGTAAGGACACATAGATTATCTATGTGATTTCATTAGTACCAATGTTGGGAGTATCCAGACTGTTCTGGGGACTTTTCCTGGGGTGGTGGTATATACTGTACGTCCCAAGATACCCAGAGCCCACAAGGGCATAAGATCCCATGATGTTATCTCCATGTTCAAATATCCCCACACTGTCAGATGGACTTCTCCTTCTAATCTTTCTTGATAATTCTTCAGCCACATCTCAGAACTTGGATGTCATGGTGAATGAAGGGGTCTATGGAGGAAAACTTGCAGTGTGGGTTTTAACCTATAAGGACCTTCATTAAGCAGTTCAGCTTATATAAACATATTAGAATTTTATTTGAGCTGAAAGAAAGGCAACTGTATTGCCTTTTCCAGTGTTTTAAGTAGGTACCATGAGCCCAATAAAATGCCCCTTGATTTTGCCAGTCAGATGAGTTCCCAGCAACTCAAAAGCTACAACCACTGAAGGAACGGACAGCCCTAGAGGAGTAACATAATACAATCAGTTCATGTATGACACTGGTTGTTTTTTGTTTTTTAGTTTTTTGGGGGTTTTTTGTGTGCGTGCGCGCGCGCGTGTGTGTGTGTGTGTGTGTGTGTGTGTGTGTGTGTGTGTGTGTGTGTGTGTGTGTACGTTTGAGTTGGGAGTCTCACTCTGTTGCCCAGGCTGGAGTATAAGTGGCATGCTCATGTCCACCACAGCCTTGACCTGCTGGGCTCAGGCAATCCTTCTGTCTCAGCCTTCCAAGTGGCTGGAACTACAGGCGCGCACCATCACACCCGGCGAACTTTTTTTGATTTATTGTAAAGATGAGGACTCACCAAGTTGCCCAGGGTGGTCTTGAACCCATGAGCTCAGGCTATCCTCTTACCTCCCAAAGTGCTGGGATTATAGGCATGAGCCACTGTGCCTGGCCTGATTGTTTACATTATGGAAAAATAACAGATAATCATTAAATCCGTTTGGTTCTAAAAATGTAAACACTGAATTTTAAAAAATGTTCTTTGGGCAATACTTATTAAAAGGTTTAAAACTATCCAAGCCCTGGTGTATTCAGGATTATTTCTAATATTTTATCCTAAAGAGATAATCTTGGAAGAAATAAAATGCTTTCTTGCTTGTTGGGTTTCGTTTTGTTTTACTTGTTGTTATAAACAACACATGCTCATCATTAGCATCTATTACAACAACAAAGTTTAAAACATAATTTGATTAAATACATCTATTTAATCAAATACATTAAAACTATGCAGCTACTTAAAATGGCATCTTAGAATGTTTAGTGTAAAGTGTCACACAATATATTAATGTAAAAACTGCCAGGAAACATATCAGAACCTGAGCCCATTTATTAAATGAAATATTGCAGGTAAAAGACTTATTATCATGCTGAGATGCTAATTATTGTTAACAAATGCTGATTATTATTATATACATAATACAAGATTGAAAAGTGTATACTAAAACATAACAGTGACTATACTAAATGATAGGATTATGAATAATTTTCTTTTTGGTTTGTGTATTGTAAAATTTCTACCATGAATATATAAGAAATCTGGAACTAATTTATACTTATTATGTGTATATATTAAGCTTATTAGAAACAAAGTTTCAGAATAGATATTCTCTATTTTGCAACAGTAAGAGAAATGTTTGATATTTATAATAAGAAGAAAAAATAAAAAGCTTATTTGAATATCATGTGACCTCAGATTACTAATTTCCTCTCAAAAAAGTCTGTCTTCTGAACAAACTAAATAGCATATTAATTACACTGTAAGTTTTTTTTGAGGACAAGAATTATTTCTTATTGATTTTGTATTCTTAGAACCTAGTTCCAAACAAATACTCTATATTGATCAAATGAATAGATTAACAAAAGCTTACATATGTCTTGTACAATTGAATTATCCTACTATCTAGATACTAAAGTATCTTCATTTACACTAAGAAACATTTCTCTATAGAAGAAAACTTGGAACTTGGACAACAGAATATCATCCAGCCTTAAAAAAGAAAATCATTCCATTTACAACGATGTGGATAAACTTGGAGGAAATTATGCAAAATGAAATAAGCCAGACATAGGAAGACAAATATTACATATTATTTTATGTGGAATCTAAAAAAAAAAAGTTGAACTTAGAGAAACAGGGTAGAATGATGGTTGCCAGGGGGTGGAAGGATGGGAGAAATGGAGAGAGTTTGGTCAAAAGGTACATACTTTCAGTTATGAGTTAGTTCTAGAGATCTAACATACAACATGATAACCATAGTTAATAGTATTGTATTGTATACTTTAAGTTTGTTAAAAGTAACTCTTAAGTATTCTCAACACATACACACATACACACACACACACACACACACACACACCTGACCTATGTCAGGAGATGAAATGTTAATAGTTTGTTCATGAGAATCATTACATAAGATATATTTTATCTTTGATGTTGTATACCTTAATTTTTAGTTTTTCAATCATATCTCAATAAAGTCAGGGGAGGGGGGAAAGGATAGTATTTACAAAGTGACTCCTATGGGTTGTTTACCATTGTCTTCTATGCAACCAAGAATATAATTGTGTAACCGAATTTTAAGTGGTTTGGATTTAGGCAAATTGGTTAAAGGTAATACTTGTGGCCATGAACCAAGAGAATTGACCTGAAGGAAATCAGACAGGGTAGCCTTGGGCTATAACCAACCTGAACCAACCAAGCAAGCTTGCCAGTGCCTCTCAGACTCATGTGGCTTATGACTAGTGTGTATCAGGTCAAGGAGGTTTCTTGCAGCTCATCTACAATGGAGTGATAAAGGGCCACTTTCTACTCCTCTTGTTAAATAGTAAAGGTTTTGGGGGCCATATGTTCCTTGAATGAAACATTTCTTATAACCAGCCGGCAGCATTCACTACCATGTGGCTCTGGCTTTCAGCACCTCCCATGTGTACAAGGCTACTACCCCTGCCTTAGGAGTACACACCCAAAAGGAATCCACCCGGGTACAATCCTGGTAAGGTTCGAAAGTTCCTCTCAGAGCAGGAAATTATTAATTGCTTAATTTCCCAGGCTGATTTAATAGACTAGCCATTAAAAGGAAACTGTTGATGTTGACAGTGCTCATGTTGTTTTCTCGTTGAAAACCCAAGTGTCTAGTAAATAACCCTGACTACAAAGTAAAGAAGAAAAGTGGTACTTTAAAATAAATTCAAATGATTTAAAAGTTTAACTATTGCTTCCAGGAGTTAATCACTCAATGACATATTTCCTTTCCTAAATAAACATTGACTTTTTGACATCTGGTGTTGGATCTCTCACATATATGGATACGGCTCAGTTCCTGGAGAGAGTGGAGTTAGTTATACAGAATGAGCTATCAGGCCACACCTCAATGTACTCGCCATTAGAACAGTAATAAAGGACTCACAATAATGTCACAGATTTCAACTCTGCAATTAGTGCCACAAGAAGAAAAATGGTTCTTAAACATGAGAATGGTAGATGTTAGAAAGTTTTTTGGGTTTTTTTGAGTTGGAATCTCACTCTGTCACCCAGGCTGGAGTACAGTGGCACACTCACAGCATCAATCTGCTGGGCTCTGGCGATCCTTCCGCCTCAGCCTTTCAAGTAGCCAGAACTACAGGAGTGTGCTACCACACCTGGCTAATTTCTGATTTATTATAGAGACAAGGTCTTGCCAAATTGCCTGGCTGGTCTCAAACCCACAGACTCAGGCAATTCACTCGCCTCGGCCTCCCAAAGTGCTGTAATTATAAGAAAGTTTATTATATTTAATCCATATTTAGCTTGGTTACTCTGCAAGTCATTTAGCACTAAGTATATTAAATGACAAAATGAAGAACAAATTTGTATGCTCAAGAGACTAATTGACAACCCAAACTGCCACGGCTTCTTGCCTTCTGTGGCTTATTATAGTTCATTTTCCTTTCAGATCTTATAATCTCCCACTTCAGGGACTGACATTTTTTAGAATTTCCTGTGATTATGTTTTGTAGTGTGAAGGGAAGGAAAATGATCTTTGTGGTTAGGCAGTATAAAGTTGAGCTCTGAATTCAACAGAGGTCTTAAAATACAGAACCAAAAGTGAAAGGGATTAAGAATATACACTGGGCATAATGAGTGTAGACTATAACTAGCTTCATAAAACAATTGTAAGAACTGTCTTTAAAGAGAAAGTACATTAACTTCATTTTAATAGTCACAGCGCAGTTTGAGACATTTTTGGGGAGAAAACCCACAAAGTTCTAATCCTCTTTAAGTACTAGGATGGGTCTCTTCTAGTTGTTTATAGGCTGTGAGTTAGTTTTCAATTCATTCAACAATGAGTACTTACCATGTGCCAAAAAATGTTCTAAGCAGTGGGGACATGCCAGAGAAGAAGACAGACTAGGCTCTTGTTCCCATGGGATTTATAATTTAGTGAGGGAGACAGTTAATATACAATAAAAAATAAATACAAGATATTTGTACAAGTAAACAACTAGACAGTGCCAAGTGTTACAAATAAAATAAATCAGGTCGTCATAAATTTATTTTGTATAGTTGTTGCCTCGGAATCTATTTTTAGGCCTGACATAAGTTGTTTGAAACCCAGTCATACCCTCTCACCTTTTTTTTTTTTTTTTTTTAGTCGGAGTCTCACTCCGTCACACAGGCTGGAGTGCTTTGGCACACTCATGGCCATCCCAGCGTCGAACTGCTGGGCTCTGGCAATCCTTTTGCCTCAGCCTTCCAAGTAGCTGGAACTACAGGTGCACACTACCACGCCCAGCTAATTTTTGATTTATTGTAGAGATGAGGTCTCGCCAAGTTGCCTGGCTGTTCTCGAACCTGTGGGCTCAGGCAATCCCCTCTCCTCGGCTTCCCAAAGTGGTGGGATTACAGGCTTGAGCCACCGTGCCCAGTCATGCCCTGTCACCTTTAACCACGTTAAAGTTTTCCCTCCTTGTGTGGTTGTTTGTGATACGGCCCACTTGTTTCTCATTCCACAGACCCAAATCCCAATACATCCCACAGCTGCTGACCACAGTAAAACCTAGTGGCTAACACAAGAGTTATGTAAATAAGTTTTCTCCTTGCATATGTTTTCAATCCACAATCCCTGTGGGAAAAGCC
Source organism: Carlito syrichta (assembly GCF_000164805.1). Taxonomy (NCBI): domain Eukaryota; kingdom Metazoa; phylum Chordata; class Mammalia; order Primates; family Tarsiidae; genus Carlito; species Carlito syrichta. The sequence goes on from NW_007253819.1 coordinate 609,257, forward strand.
AAAGGGATAATGCCCACGGACCTTCATAAAGGCATAATACTAGGATCTCTCCTTCTCTGCCATCTCCCCTGTTAGCTTCCTGTTAGCATCCCTAATCTCTCTGGGATCTGTAAGTAATACATTTCCTCTGCCTCTTGCATTTTGGTTTCACCTTCCCGTTGTGTCTCATTTGATGTATACACCCAAACCTAACATTCCCCCCCCACATCCCATCAGGGATCTCCTAGAGACTTTCTTGATTTATGGACATTCTCAAGAGGGATACCTCAAGACCAAATCAGAGAGGACCATAACAATGAAAATTACAACATGGGAATGTGATAAAAAGAGGAAGGAGAGGGATGGGGAAGGCATAACCTCTCTGAGGAGGTGACAATGAGTTGAGATGTGAATGGCCAGAAGGAACCAGCTCTGGTATATTCAAGGAATGGAAAGAAGGATGCAGTGGCTGTATAGTGAGAGGAGAAGAGCAATAGGTGATGAGGTGAGAGGAGGAGCAGGCAAAATCAAACAGTACCTAATAGGCCCTGATGACAGATTGGAATTTTAACTGTAAAGAGAAGCCGGGCATGGTGGCTCAAGCCTGTAATCCCAGCACTTTGAGAGGCTGAAGCCAGCGGATTGCCTGAGCCTGGGGGTTCGAGGCCAGCCTGGACAACTTGGTGAGACCTCGTCTCTACAATAAATCACAAAAACTAGTCAGGTGTGGTGGCATGTGTCTGTAGTTCCAGTTACTTGGAAGGCTGAGGAGGAAGGATTGCCTGAGTCCAGCAGGTCGAGGCTGTGGTGGCCGTGAACGTGCCACTGCACTCCAGCCTGAGTGACAAAGAGTGAGACTCTAACTAAAAAAAAAGAAAAGCCTTTGGAGGATCTTTAGGAGGTTTTGATATAATCTGACTGCAGATTTTAAAAGGAGTCACATAGGTGGGAATGGTTGACTACAAAACCTCTGTAAATCTTTTTCTCCATAAAAGCAATGAGAAACACTGGCAAAATTTGTCCAGATCAACATTTCAGAACTCTAGAAATTAACCAAAGACTTGCAACAATCTGGGAAGCATTTATTAAAGAAAAATTTCAGCTGGGCTTGGTGGCTTAGCCTGTAAATCCAGCACTTTGGAAGGCTGTGGTGAGTGGACTGCCTGAGCCCGCAAGTTCGAGACCAGCCCAGGCAACTTGGCAAGAACTCATCTCTACAATTAAAAAAAAAATTAGCCAGGTGTGGTTGCATGCCTGTAGTTCTGGCTACTTGAGGCTGAGGCAGAAGGATCACCGGAGCTCAGCAGGTCGACGCTTGAGTGGCTGTGAGTGTGCCATGGCACTCCAGCCTCGGCGACAGAGTGAGACTCCAACCAAAAATAAAATAAAGAAAAATTTCAATTAAAACAGCAAACTTAGAGGTGTTTTGGCTTGCAGGTGTTTCCATCCCTCTTCTCATCCTTCTCTATTCTTCTTCATGGTCACCTTGAAAACCGAAATCCCATAATCCCATTGAAAATCAGCAGCCTGGCAGGAAGCAGACAGGACTAGGGTTCTCCCAAAGTCCCATTCCTAGAGAATAGTGATTATTTGACCTATCTGGAAGTTCCCTGGAAAATTTTACTCAGAAATTTTTGTCTTTATCTGATATGACTCAGTGTTCACTAAGTGGGAATAGTCTTCCCTGAAGGCATGTGTCAAAAATAGTCAGGAGTTATTTACTATCTCAGCTGCCCGTGGTACTGATAGTTGGGGCAAACAACAGATGGGCCAAAGAGCTATAGAAAAATTGGAAAGGGAGATGTCCATAGGGGGTTTTGAAAATCTCCAACAAAATGCTGGGGCTCTAGGTAAAATTTAAGAAGGGTCCTAATCTGTCACCTCTGACTAACCTTGCAGCTCTGCATAAGCAGGAAGTAAAGGCTAAGACGGAATTGTCAACTGCCTGGCTGTTGTTGAAGGCATGCCGCAAACTCTACGTAGAGACCCCTGGCAAAGATTGAGACATGTACTGGTTCTAATCCCTAGCTAACCACTAAACTAACTGAGCAGGAAGTTCAGTGACCACACACAACAAAGAATAAAGACTTTACATAATAAGTACAGAAAAGTCACTAAACAAATAACAAAACCAACAAATATCAAAACCAAAACACCGTAGGGAGAAGGGAGAATCTGATCGCCATAGTTAATGCATAGTATTATTTAAAATGTTCCATTTTGATGCCTGCACCCCCATGTTTATTGCAGCACTACTCACGATGGCCAAGATGTGGAATCAACCTAAGTGTCCATCAACAGATGAATGGATAAAGATAAATAATATAATAATGTATATACACAGCCATAAAAAGAATGAAATCATGCCCTTTGGCGACAACATGGAGAAAAATGGAGGTCATCATGTTAAATGAAAAAAATCCAGACCAGAAAGACAAAAATCACATGTTCTCACTCATACATGGACGCTAAAAAGGTTTATCTCATGGCGATGTAAAGTAGAATGATAGATACCAGAGGCTGGGAAGGGTGTGTGTGCGGAGGGAGGGATGAAGAGAAGTTGGTTAATGGGTACATACAACTAGATACAAGGAATAGTTCTAATGTTCAACAGCAGAGTAGGGAGACTTATGGTTTACAACAATGAATTGTATATTTCAGAACAGCAAGAAGAGAAGACTGGAAATGTTCCCAACTCATAGAAATGACAAATACTTGAGGTGAAGAATACCCTCAATAGCTCGATCTTTGGTCATTACACATTCTATGCAGGCAATAAATGTTCATAAATATGTACAAATATTATGTGTCAATCAATCAAATTGTACCCTTTTCTTTTTCCTTTTTTTTTTTGAGTTGGAGTCTCACTACTTCGCCCAGGCTGGAGTGCAGTGGCAAGCATGCTCATAGTCACCTCAGCATTGACCTGCAGGGCTCCGGGAGGTCCTTCCGCCTCAGCCTTCCGAGTAGCCGGAACCACAGACGCGCGCTACCACTTCCAGCTATTTTGTATTTTATTGTAGAGACAAGGTCTTGCCAAGCTGCCCGGGCTTGTCTTGAACCTGTGGGCTCGGGCAATCCACTCGCCTCAGCCGCTCAAAGTGCCGGGATTACAGGCTGAGCCACCAAGCCCAGTCAAATTGTCCCCTTTTCAACAAAAAAATGACACATGAGAAGATATACAAAAATATGACTCATACACAGGGAAACAAACAATAAATAGAAACTGCTCCTGAGGAAGTCTAGATGTTTTGATATATTAGAAAAAGACTTTAAATAAACTTTTAAAAATATGTTCAAATATGAAAACCATATGTAAAAACTAAACAAAAGTATGAGAACGATGTCTCACTAAATACAGAATATCAATAAAGAGATACAAATTATAAAAACAAACCATAAAAATTATGACTCTAACAGCAGAAATAGAAATGAAAATGAAAACAATAAAAAAGAACCAAATTGAAATTCTGAAGTTGAAAAGTACATTAACTAAAATAATAAGACTTTCAGAGGTGTTTAACAGCAGATTTAAGCAGGTAGAATAAAAAAGATAGGTCAGGCTGGGCTCGGTGGCTCAGCCTGTAATCCCAACACTTTGGGAGGCCGAGGTGAGTGGATTGCCTGAGCCCGCGGGTTTGAGACCTGTCTGGGCAACCTGGTGAGACCTCATCTCTACAACAAATCAAAAAAAAATTAACTGGGCGTGGTAGCTCACACCTGTAGTTCCAGCTACTTGGAAGGCTGAGGCGGAAGGATCGCCGGAGCCCAGTAGGTCGAGGCAGCAGTGGCCGGGAGCGGCCACTGCACTCTAGTCTGAGTGACAGAGTGAGACTCCAACTCAAAAAAAAAAAAAAAAAAGATAGGTCAATTGAAATGATCCAGTTTGAGGAAAATGAGAAAAAAGAATGAAGAAAAATGAACAGAACCTTAGAGACCCTTTGGACACCAACAAGTGCACTTAAGCATACTTCCCAGAAGGAAAGAAATGGAAAAGAGAGAAAAAGAATATGCCAAGAAATAATAGCTGAAAATTCCCCAAATCTGATGAAAAACATGAATATATCAGAGGGGATCCCAAAAAACCCAAAATTTATTTATAAAAAATTTCGTATTGACTCTTACATGTTTACACTTCAGTCACCTTCAAAATACTGTTTGATGCAATACACCTATCAAGACGCTTTTTCCACTGCTCCAGTTTTTGAACTTGTCAATTTTGACGCCCTTTAGTGTTTCTGCCAGTTTTTGTTGTCGTTGTTGTTTGTTTCACCTCTTCCACATCGGCAAAACATTTCCCTCTGAGGACTTTTTTCATCCAGTTCAGAAACAAAGAAAGTCACTGGGGGCAAGATCAGGTGAACAGGAAGGGTGGGGCATGGGGTCGTGGCATTTTTGGTCAAAAACTGCTAAACACTCATCTCAGTGCAGCAGGCAGGTTGTGCTCATCAATCATTCATCATGAAATGGGCAAATGCTTGAAAGAGTTTCTAAAAAAAGTTCCCTGAAGCTGGACACAGTCTCTCACAAAAACACTAGCTTCTACATTGATGCCGATGGGTTCCTGAAACACTTACCTGGTAGGGGAAGCCTGTACTACAAGGGACCCACCCTCCAAAAAGTAATTCTGTTATCTTCTTGGAGTCCCCCCTTATACATAGCCAAGGAGTTTAAGTAATACCATGTAGGATAAACTAAAAGATATCTACATCTAGACACATCATAATTAAATTGTTGAAAGTAAAAGCCAAAAGGAAAAATCTTGACATTCCCAAGAAAGAAGTGACTCATCATGTACAAGTGATTTTCAATAATATCAAATGTGGATTTCTCATCAGAAACCAAGGAGGCTAGAAGGCAGTAGGATGCCATATTCTAAGCAATGAAAGAAAAAGACTGCCAAAACAAAGAATTCTATATTCAGCAAAAACTGTCATTCAAAAATGGAGTCATTAAGACACTCCAAGATCAATAGAAGATTAAAGAATTGTCACTAGAAGACCTGCCCTACAAGAAATACTTTAGAAATAAAGAGTCCTGCAGGCCGAAATTAAAGTAGACAGAAACTCAAATCCCATAAAATTAATAAAAAGTTCCAGTATAGGTAACTATAACTACAGGTAAATATATCAGTGTCCATGTGACCAAAATTTCAGATTAGTGTAACAGTTTACTATAAGGCATGCCTGTCTAATTAATATAAAGACTGAATACTCAAAAAGAGTAAAATGAAACTTTTTATATGTTTTATAGGTTGAAATTTTATGTCAGTTAAAATATAAATATTATTTGCTATGCAAGAGTAAACGACTACAATTAATGCTGTTTGTGAAAACAATCAATGTACAAGGACAAAAGAAATTTCAAATGAATAAAGAACAAGATTAACAACGGATACAATTATATAAGAGAATATATTAGGTGGGTAACTTTAGGGGGAAAAAAATCGATTCTTTTTCAGCCAACTCATTTTATAAAATGTTTAATAATACTACAAAGCAGAATAATGGGGATTCGATCATAACCTTATTCTTTGTAGAAGTGTTTGTTGTGCTAATATTTATACTATTAAACAAAATATATGGTAAAATATTGAATAATTTCCCCCAAAGAAGAGCAACCAAGCAAGAATGCCCACTTTTGCCATTTCTTCTCAATATTTTATAGGAGGATCTAGCCAGTAAAATAAGGCAAAAAATAAAAATGAAGAATATACAGATTGAAAAGAAAGAAGTAAAATGATTATTTGCAGTTGATGTAATCATCTTTATTGAAAAAAATTTCTAACAAAACTGAAAAAAAAATTGCCAGAGTGAGTAAGTAAATTTAGAGAGGTCACATGATACCAGATCAATATTGAAAAATCAACCTCTATACTCTAGCAACAGTGAATTGTTAAACAATACCATTTATTTATTTATTTATTTATTTTTTGAGTTGGAGTCTCACTCAGTCGCCCCGACTGGAGTGCAGTGGCTGCTCCCGGCCACCTCAGCCTCGACC
>NW_007253819.1:615258-651300 GCF_000164805.1 Carlito syrichta
ATTTATTGTAGAGATGAGGTCTCACCAAGTTGCCCAGGCAGGTCTCGAACCCGCAGGCTCAGGCAATCCACTCGCCTCAGCCTCCCAAAGCTCGGGATTACAGGCTGAGCCACCGAGCCCGGCAACAATACCATTTAAAATAGCACAAAAATCATAAAGAAGTCAGAAAGAAATTTAACAAAAGATGTGCAAGACTTCTTTACTGAAATCCAACACAAGCCCAAACAGAATTCCAGGCTTTTTTTTTTTTTTAGAGAAACTAATTCTAAAATTTATATAAAAATGAAATAACCTAGAAGAAGTAAAACAATTTTGAAAAATAAAAGTTGAAAGCTTTATAATACCTGATTCCAACATTTATTATAAAGCTATGGTAATTAACACAGTGTGGTATTGCTATAAGGATAAACATATTAATCAATGGAAAAGAATAAAGAGTTCAGAAATAGATTCACACATACACTGTCAATTTTTGACCAAGTCACAAAGGTAGTTCAGTAGAGGAAAATATAGTGTTTTCAATGGTGTTTGAACAATTGAATATTCATACAGGAGAAAAACAAACCTTGAATCCTTCCTGTTTATAAAAACCAAGAAAATTCTTGGGCCTAAATGTGCAGTTTAAAATACAAAACTTCCAGAAAAAAAAATAGGTGACAAATTTGGTTTCTCAAAGACTTTCACAGGTTTCCCCAAAATACTATAAAAATCACTTACTATTGAAAAAACAGATAAAAATGCCAGGCATGTTGGCTCACCCCTTGTAATAGCACTTTGGGAGACTGAGGTGGGAGGATTGCTTGAGGCCAGGAAATTGATACCAGCCTGAGCAACATAGTGAGACCCATATCTACAAAAAATGTGAAAATTAGCTGGACATGGTGGCATGTGTCTGTAGTCCCAGCTATTCAAGAGGCTGAGGTGACAGAGGATTTCTTGAGCCCAGGAGGTCATGGTTGTAGTAAGCAGTGATTGTGCCACTGGACTCCAGCCTGGGTGACAGAGCAAGACATTATCTAAAATAATAATAATAATAAATTGGACTTTATTAAAATTAGAAACTTTTGTTCTCCAAAAGAAACTGTACTTTTTGAGGCTGATGGAAATATTGATGATCTTGATTGTGATGATGGTTGCAATGGAATACATATGTTAAAATTCATCAGATTTTAAACTTTAAATATATGCAGTTTATTGTGGTCAATTATATTTCAATGAGGTTGTAATAAAGTGAAATTGAAAATAAAGGTACCATGGCAACTAATTGCAACTTTGTTTTGTTTGTTTTTTTAGTTGGAGTCTCACTCTTGTCGCCTAGGCTGGAGTACAGTGGCATGCTCATGGCCACCACAGCCTTGACCTGCCGGACTTAGGTGATCTTTCTGTCTCAGCCTTTGAAGTAGCTGGAACTACAGACTCACACCACCACGCCCGGCTAGTTTTTGTGATTTATTGTAGAGATGAGGTCTCACCAAGTTGCCCAGGCTGGTCTTGAACTCCTGGGCTCAGGCAATTCTCTCACCTTGGCCTCCCAAAGTGCTGAAACTACAGGCTGAGCCACCACACCTGGCTTAATCACAACTTTTAAAAACACAAACTAATTGTTGAGAAAATAAAAGGGCAAGTCATAAACCAGGAGAAAATATTTGTAATAAATTAATCTGACAAAGCACTTATATTTAGCATATACAGAGAATTCTTACTGTCCCAATAATGGCACAAACAATGCAAGGTCAAATGGCATGTAAACTGAAAGAGCAGATGCTTCCCCCCATAAATGTACAAATGACCAAAAATAACATAAAAAGGTGCTCACTATCTTTAGTCATCAGAGAAACGCAACTGAACACCACAAGGAGATAGCACTACCCTGGAAAAGCTATAAACAAAAATACTACCAATAATCTCACATGTGCAATCTAAAATAGTCAACTCAGAGAAACAGAGTAGACGGCTGGTTACCGGGGGTCAAGGGGTGGATGCTGCTCAATGGGTACAAACTTGCAGTCCCAAAGTGAGTCAGTTCTGGAGATTTGATGTACAGCTTGGTGACTGTAGTTAAAAATAATGAATTATATACTTAAAATTCGCTAAAAGAGCGGATCTTGCCACATGAATATGTGAATTAGTTTGAAATAATCATTTCACACTCTGTGTATGAAAAGTCACGTTGTACAACTTGGATATATATAATTTTTAGTCAATTATACCTCAGTAAAGTTGAAAAACTAGGCTAGAGTTAGAAAATATAGATATGTATAAGGATGTGAATATAAACATACAAAAAGATAAGCAATTAATATAGGAAGAATATACATACACGGATATATGCACATAATATTTCCTCTGTAAAATAGGATACTACATTCCTCTGTGTTGTTATAGCAGTGTTTGATTAAAAACACATCCCATTCACCACCAAAAGGCAATTTAGGAAAAAAAAACTTTGTTCATATGATGATAAGATAATATTCATAGTTTGCCACAGTAATTTCTCTGATGTCTACTTTTTTCAAAATTACAGCCACTCCTATTATTCTAAAATATTCTCAGAATTAATTCTATCTGAGCGCTAGCCTAAATATCTTTTTTTTCCCCCTTTCCAATCAGTTGCTTTTCCTACTGCATGGACATCAAAAAAGCCCAAATAACTAACCAAGAAATGGAAGAACCCTTTCTGAGTGACTGAGGAGGAAAAGAAATTAAATGGGTCAAGTCAGAACTCTGTAGAGGGAAAGTGAGTGGGAAGAACTGGGAAAAATCACCATCTTATCACATGTATATATTTCAGATTGTGAACGGAGACTTCTTGGAAAGGCATACAATCGTAAATGTTTAAATGCATTTTTAAAGTTCACTGTAGCTATAGAAAATTGTTCCATCCATTACATGAAAGCCCCTGCCAAGTTTCCAGCTTCGTTTCCCATGATGTAGAAGTACATAATTATATTATTGTAATTACGTGTTTTGATTCCAGTGCTTCTGTATTAGTGTTGATGTCTCTTTCTTTGCATACTTTATGCTCTTTGTTAAAAAAGACTGCCAATACCAAGTGTTGATGAAGGTGTGGAACAACTGAAACTCTCATGCACCGCTGGTAGAAATATAAAATGGTACAACCACTTTGAAAAATCGTTTGACTTTCTTACAAAGTTAAGTGTACACTTAACAGATGACCTAGAAAATCTGCTCCTAGGTTCTTACAAAAGAGAAATGAAAATACATATCACAAAAGATTTGTCTATGGACACTGATAGCACCTTTATTCATAATAGCCAAAAGTGGACAAACTCAAATGTCTACTTATGAGTGAATGAATGAACAGATTATGGTATCTTTATACAATAATAAAATGGTACTCAACAATAAGAAGAAATGAACTGCTGATACACAGAACAACACAGATGAATCTAAAAAATATTAAGCTGCATGAAAGAGGTCAGACAGAAATATTATATATGAACGTATGATTCTACATATAGCAACTTTCTGGATTAATGGAAATGTTTTGTACCTTGACTGGGTGGTGTTACATGGATTTATACATTTGTCAGTACTCCTTAAGTATACATATTTTATTGTATTTAAATTATACCTCAAAAAGTTTATTTTAGAAATTCATAAAAAAGCAGACATTCTGTTACAGTTCATTGAATAGGAAAGACTTTAAACAATTTTGATGTACTTGTGATAGTTACAGTGTAAACCTTGTTAAGAGAACAAGCAGAAAGAAAATAAGCATGTCTTAATAGAACCAATCTTTAGATTTTTATCCACTAAATTGACTTTAAAAACATTTTTGAGCGTTTGCTTAAAACTATTAAACAATTAATTTATTTTAGATACTTGCTATGGTCTGAATGTTTGTGCCTCCCCCAGATTCCCATGTTGAAACATAATCCCCAGTATGACAGTATTAAGAGATGATTGGGTCCCAAGGGGGACTAGTCATGAATGGCATGCTTGTTTCCCCCTTCTATGGCTCAAAGGCACAGAGAGATGGCACCATCTGTAAGCCAGGAAGTGGCCCCTCACCAGACACTGAATCTGCTGGTTAACTTGACCTTGAACTTCCAGTTTTCAGAACTGTGAGAAATACATTTTTGTCATTTATAAGCTACCCAGTGTATGGTATTTTGTTATAGCAGCCCAAATGAACTAGGATAACATCGTAACAAAAACCAAAGAGGTGGCTGCAAGCTATCACAGTGGTTGTGAATGTGGCTTCTGATCCTGGCTTGACCACACTATCTATGGAGCCTTGGGCACACTATGTAACCTTTCTAAGCCTTAACTTCCACTCTGCTGTGTAAGTTTATGAAAGTTAAATTAAATAAGAAAATCCAAATAACGTTTCTAGAACACTGGCTGTTATCTAATAAGCCCTCAGTATAAATATGGAATGCTAGGACACTTGGATGAGTTCTGTCTGGGAAGGCAGATTCCCCTAGGGCATCTGCCCACAGTCCTATGACCTGCCTTTCCTGGGTTTGCAAGCACAGATAGAAGTATCTAGGAATTACCTACCACACCAAAAATATATGTTCAGATGCACACACACAGCCTCAATGTCCTTAGGGATACATACCAGACAACTAAACTTCTAAAGTGGGGTTCCCAGTGGATATCATCTCAGTATCCTCATCAGAGGAAAAGGAGCCAAAGGGATCCTGATGGAAGGAGAGAGGGAAATTGGAAGCAAGTGAGAGGGCACGGAAAGAACAGGTTTAGAGCACAACAATATGAGGGAGACAAGTTAGCATTCTGAAGGAGAAAAAGAGGCTGGTGAGGGAACTCTTAAAAACTTCATATGGGCTGGGTGTAGCAGCTCAAGCCTGTGATCCCAGTGTTTTTAGGAGGCTGAGACAGGAGGATTGCTTGAGTCCAGGAGTTTGAGACCAGCCTGGGTAACATAGTGAGACCCCCCATTTCTACAAAAATTTAAAAATTAGCCAGGTGTGGTAGTGTGTGCTTATAGTCTCAGCTACTTGGGAGGTTAAAATCAGAGGATTGGTTGTGTTCAGGAATTTGAGGCTACAATAAACTATGATTACACTGTAGCCTGTTGCTGCAAAGCACATGACTTTTTTCTTTATGGCTGCATAGTATTCCATAGTGTATATATGCCAGATTCTTTTTATCCAGTCCTCCTTTGATGGACATCTGGGATGGTTCCATGTTTTTGCTAATGTGACTAATGTCGCAATAAACATATGAATGCAGGAGTCTTTTTGATAGAGCGACTCGTATACCTTTGGGTATATTCCTGGAAGTGGGGTTGCTATGTCAAATAATAGTTCTGTTTTTAGTTCTTTGAGAAATTGCCAAACTGCTTTCCACAGAAGTTGAACTAGCTTACATTCCCACCAATAGTGTACAAGCCTTCCCCTTTCTCTGCAGCCTCGCCAACTTGTTGTTTTTTGACCATGTGAGACCCTGCCTCTAAAAATAAAAGAAAGAAAGAAAGAAATTAAAAAAAAAAACCTTTATATGACAATTATTTCACTTAAATCAATGTGTCCAACCTAAGGACATGGCAAATGAAAGGTTCTGTGTGTCCCTGACTCTGTATGTCTCCCACCAGACATAGAACTATTTCCAGTGGGTGAAGAGAAATTTCATCCAATAAAAGAAAGAACTGACTAATAGTTAGAGGTGTCCAATATTGGAACCGAGGGCTTCAAGAGCTAGGAAACCCCAGATCTCTAGGGATTCTACTGGAAGTCTTAAGACCCTGTTGATAGAGAAGTGTTGGGAATTGCTGAGTTGTTTATTTCTGCTTCTAGCACTAATACCACTTATTATCTTGAGTATAATATACTTAAAAAAAATTAGAGGTTGGATGCAGTGGCTCAATCCTATATTCCCAGCACTTTGAAAGGTTGAGGCGAGAGGATTGCCTGAGTCCATGGGTTTGAGACCAGCCTGGGCAACATAGTGATAACTCATCTCTACAAAAATCAAAAAATTAGCTGGTCGTGGTAGTGCACGCCTGTAGTTCTGGCTACTTGGAGGGCTGAGGTGGAAGGATCACCTGAGCCCAGCAGGCTGACGCTGGGGTGCCCGTGAATGTGCCATCGCACTCCAGTCTGGGCGACGGAGTGAGACTCCAACTAAAAAAAAAAAAATTAGAATTGGGGGTACATGTGAGGATTTGTTACTTAAGTATATTGTATGAAGGCGAGGCTGTTTGGGTTTCTGATGGGTCCTCTCCCCTCCCCAGTAGTGGGCATGGTACCCAATGGGTGGTTTTGTATCCCTTATCCTTCCTCTTTCCCTCCTTTAGCAGTGCCCAGCGTTTTTTGTCCCTATCCTGGTGCCTGTGTGTACACAATGTTTAGTGCTCACTTATGAATGAGAACATGCGGTATTCAGTTTTTTGTTTCTGTGATAACCCACTTAGAATGATGGTCTCCAGCTATATTCATGTTGCTGCAAAGGACATGATTTTTTTTCTTTATGACTGCATGGTATTCCATAGTGTATATATGCCAGATTCTCTTTATCCAGTCCTCCTTTGATGGACACCTGGGTTGGTTCCATGTTTTTGCTAATGTGACTAGTGTCGCAATAAACATATGAGTGCAGGTGTCTTTTTGATAGAGCGACTTGTGTTCCTTTGGATATATTCCCGGAAGTGCGATGGCTGGGTCAAATAATAGTTCTATTTTTAGTTCTTTGAGAAATTGCCAAACTGCTTTCCACAGAAGTTGAACTAGCTTACATTCCCATCAACTGTGTACAAGCCTTCCCCTTTCTCTGCAGCCTTGTCAACACCTGTTGTTTTTTGACCGGTGTGAAGCGGAATCTCATTGTAGTTTTGATTGGTTTGATATGCTTCCTATGGGCAACTTTTCATTATCCATGGGCAGGCCATTCCTGATACGTATTCAATGAACTCTTTGCATAACATGCTGTAGTACAGTTAGGGCAGTGTTCTGGCTTTGGAGGCAATTCCTCTGTTGATGTTCTCACTTCCTGTGTGGATTCCTTCTGGGAATACCCACGAGGTTAGCAGGGGCTAGAATGAGAAACACCTGAAAAGAATCTCAGCTTATCCTTCGGAAACACTAGTGGGAAAGTTCTTGTTAATTTCTGTTTCATTTCATTCTCATTTCTCAGGGTGAAGAGTGAGATGGAGAAGAGAGTCCTGCCAGGCCATACAAAGTCACAGCCCCATGTGGTGCAGGGGAAAATGAGTACCAAGTGAGTGGAAGGAAAGGCACAGAAAGCCAGAATGAATTTTCAGACCTTCTAGACATGAGCGTTTGTATAAAAGTATTTCATAATCTATTAAGTTAATTTGGATTAAACAGATTATTCTGATATATCAAAGCAGATGACTGGAAATTGATGAGCTTGTATTTCAGATGGTCTACAACAAATGTGTATCTTTAAGCTATCGGTGAAACTTTAAAAATAGCTCTTTATAAAATATTCTGAGAAGGTTGCCTTTGGTGCTAAATGTACCCACATTTGGTCTTACTCCAAAAGTGAGTTTTTTCCCCCGCATGACTTAATAATAAGGCACATTCAGTCATCTAGGGCTGTCTGCCCGTGGACAAGCAGCACATGCCTGCAGAGAATTCCTCGCCCCCAACATTCTTCATGTTTCCCCGTCACTGTGGTGCTTGTTGGGATGAATCCCCAGAGGTGCACTCCCCACTAGGATGCCTGAGAGCAGAATGGCTCACGGAAGGCCCCCAGGCTGACTGTGACCTTGTAAGCCATAAAAATAGAGACTCACTCACCACCCTAAATATACAGAGGACGGTTTATTTATGGAGAGAGAAGGAGAGAGGAGAGGGAGAGGGAGAGGAGAGGGAGTCATGGAATGTGAAGGAGCAGAAGCAGAAAGGTTCAATCCTGAGCTCTCATTTTGGTAGGAAGCCCATATGGGCCCCTGCAGGCTCTCCTGGGGACACTAAGGGGAGCCATGTAGGAGGATATAGTAACGTGATCGTGTAGTTTTATCATAATGGACTTCTAGGAAAGGATGTCAGGTCTTTCAGAGCAGAGGGCCTCCCTAATATGAACTAATGGCAAATTCAAACTGAACAAATTTTGGCCCAATTTTTCTAATTTCGGAACCTGACATTAAGACCAGATGCTGTCTTTCCAGAAAGGCCTTTTCTCTCCAATCTAAGCTTCACACCACCAACTCTATCACATTAGCCTATTTTAATATTGTTTTCATAGCACTTATCCCAGTCTGAAACTATCTTGTATATCTGTTTATTTACCTGTTGCCTTGGCCACGAGGCTGGGATTTCCCAGATGGTGGGATCGGTGTTTTGCTAAACACTGCTCCATCCTGGTGCTAGAACAGTGCCTCACCTGGAGGAGGTGCTCAGTAGATACTGGATGAAGGGGAAAACGATGGTTCAAATGAGTGAATGGGGGCACCAAGAAAGTGGGTTGGAAAATTTTGCTTGGAGGGAAGGACAAGTGAAGAGACAAACAAAGAAAAGAAAAAGAAAGGAAACAAATGCCGGCTAGGCTGGGTGGCTTAGCCTGTAATCCCAGCACTTTGGGAGGCCGAGGTGAGGGGATTGCCTGAGCCGCGGATTCAAGACCAGCCCAGGCAACTTGGCGAGACCTCATCTCTACAATAAATCAAAAATTAGCTGGGGGTGGTAGCGCACACCTGTAGTTCTGGCTACCTGGAAGGCTGAGGCGGAAGGATCATGGGACCCCAGCAGGTCGACACTGGGGTGGCCATGAGTGTGCCACTGTACTCCAGCCTGGGTGACACAGTGGGACTCCAACTCAAAAAAAAAAAAAAAGAAAAGAAAGAAAGAAAGAAATGAAATGAAAAAGGAGATCAGCTTGCTTTCAGCCTGCAAATCATCTACCATCTGCCAAGTCTCCCTGTGACTTCCATTCTACCCACTCATTCCCCAGGTTGAAGTACAAAAATCTGCTTTGCAAGACATCTAGTGGCTGTCTGTGAAGGGCCCAGGGAGCAGTTCCCCCAAAACATTACTGATGATCTTTCATTTGGAAGAACTGAGGGTGACTAAATTTGTATTTACAATTCAACTATAATCCAGTCCAGAAATTCTTGATCAGAGGGGACACACTGGAATCTCTGGGAGGAAAGACAAGCGAATAAGCGTATAAAGCTTAACATGACCCAGATTCTAACTGCTTTGTTTGCTTTTGGATTTTTAACACTTATTATTGGGGGCCTTAGGTTCAAAAAGGCTGGAAAGTGATCTGCATTATGCAGTCAGACAAGATTTGCTGGAAATTTCAGTAACAGGAGGAAGTCAAGGATGAATATGAAAGTTGAAACTCTAACATGTTGGAGGACAGGGTTTCTATGAACCATTATGGGGAATTTAGGAAATTAATTTGGAGGATGAAGCTGGGCATAACTTTGAACTTGCTGAGCTTCAGATGACAGAAAAATGTCCTGCAGAGACTGCAGCAGCCTGTAGGTAAGCCGGTAGAAAGATAAGAGCTACAGACACAAATGAGAAACTTACACAAAATCTGGATTATGCACTATGATTTAATGGAGACCATATATCTGCATCTCTGTTCCCAGTTTCTGGGATAGAACTTCAAAAATGCTTGGAACTTCCTAAGTGGCGGAAATTGTTATGGTAATGAGGTGACCCATGGAGAGTCCTCAGATAGCTTCTGGATGGGGGCTGGTCATCAGAAAGACCAACCATGTGATTAGAATGTTGGAATTCTGGGCCAGCCCAACCTTCAGGGAGAGAAGGGAAGGGATGGACTGAGTTCAATCATGTAGCCAATGTTTTAATCAACGTATCCACATATTGAAGCCCTAGTAAAATCTCTGGACACTGAAAACCAGTAGAGCTTCCTAGTTGGTGGAGACTGATGTGTCCAGATTCCATGAGATGAGGGTGTGGACACTCTGCATTTGGGACCCTCCTAGACCTTGCCCTATGAATCTCTTTCAATTGGCCAGTCTTGAGTTATATCCTCTATAATAAAACTAACTATAAGTATAGTGCTCTCTTGAGTACTATTAGTCATTCTAATGAATCATCAAACCCAAGAGGGTCATGGGAACCTTCAAATATATAGCCAGTCAGTTAAAAGTGTGGGTGATTCTCAAGACTTGTATCTGTTGTGTAAAATGAAGGAACTCTTGTGGAAGACTAAGCCTTACACCTGTGGAGTCTGACACTAACTGAAAGTGGTTAGTGTCAGAATTGTGTTGCAGGATACCCACTTAGTGTGGAAATGCATCATATACACATTGACTTACAATGGGATTACGTCCCATTAAACCCATCATAAATTGAAAATATCGTAAATCAAAAATGTATTTAATACACCTATCGAATATCACAGTTTAGACTGGTTTACCTTAAACATGCTCAGAGTATGTACCTTAGTCTACAGTTGGGCAAAATCATCTGGCAACACAATACACTGTAGAGTATCTGTTGCTTACCCTTGTGATTATGTGCATGACTGGGAGCCACATCTTGCTGGTGCTGCCCAGCACTGAGAGAATATCATGCTGTATATCACTGGCCTGCCTGGGGAAATAATCAAAATTCAAAACTTGAAATACAGTTCTACTGTATATGTTTTACTTCCACACAATCATATAGTCAAAAAAATTGTTAAAGTGAAAGTCAGGGACTATCATTACCGACATCCATTGTAAGATATTATTCTGTTTCAGAAAAGGTAGCATGTAAAAAAAAAAGTGCATGTTAATACCCGAGAAAATATAAGAAGGTAGTATTAATTAAGATCGTCTTTGCTTCTCTTTGACTTTCAGATGATTTGCCTTAAATGTGTTGAATGTAATCACTTTTTCCTTAAACAGTTTTCTGTTCCAAAAAATGTGACTATCAAAAAGCATAACTGTACTTATAATAACATGTCCAGATTGGGAGAAAGTGGCTAAGATAGGACAAAGGGCTATTTTATTTCATAATAAGCTTTCTGAAATAAAACAACTGTCTACGTTAATTGAATTTTGGAAGATAATTGTCACCAACCACATCTTAATGCATCATACACAGACAGAAACCAGTTTTGTCCCACATGCACGTGCGCGTGCGCGCGCGCGGGCACACACACACACACACACACACACACACACACACACACACACACACACACACTGCATACATATGCACACATGTCACACACACACACATGGTGCTTGTTTGCTTTTCGTACACACACACAAACATGCTTGCTCCATAGAAATTTATATATCTATCAACTGCAGGCCTTCTATGGCACAAGCAGACTTTATTCTCCCACTGGGCTCAGTTTTGCTATGTGGAGAAAATGAGTGTAAGACACTGTTATCAGGGAGATACAGCATTAGCATAATGGCCATGAAAACAGGGAACGCAAAAGTGAATACTATCAAAGGTTCTAAATACTACCCATGCAGAAGCTGGTTGGCAGGAGACAACAGAAATGCCGAGATCTCCCAGGGCAGCAGGCTCATGGAAGGAGAGCTGCCCTTGCTCCGATGCAGCAGGGGCCAGAGGGTGGGTCCCCTTGCCAGCAGCCACCTGCAACCCTAGGGCTTCTAGATGACTGCATCACTTTCCATATGTCCTCCAGATGGCCGGCCCAAGGCGGTAGTATCCACAAAATTCATGATTACATTTTTAGAATTCTGTGAACGAAAGTCCCCTCATAATAAGTAAGTCAATTTTGTGATTCTGACTTCGATGTTTCTTTGGGTTATCTCTATGAAATTAGTGAGCTGTCCAGTGCAAAAAACTGCCGACTATTCGGAGTTCAGATGACTAATCATAGTGTAGGTTAGACCAAGAGACTAATAACAAAATTGCTACAAGTAAAGTATGTGGTCCTTACCCAAGCCTAAACAATCTAGCTAAGCCTCACCTTAACCTGCCCAAAACTTGCTGAAAAATATGTTGTATGATCAGGCTTGATTAAGGTAAGAGTCACAATCTGATGAGATCCCTCTCTTTAGGAGATTTAAGTGACCAACATACAAAAACAAACCTATTCTCGTGTTAAGAAAAAGGAGTGCCGTAAAATCTGAAGGGAAGAATATTCTGCCTTTCTGTAGCACAAATGGTTACCATTATAGATGCCTGATCAATACTTCCAGAGATGATGATGATGATTTTATAGCAACTGTCTGAAGATGAGTAGGTGTTAGGTTGATGGGAAAGAATATATAGCCATCCTTTGAGGAGGATTGGTCCCAGACTTCCTATGGATACTAAAATTCACAGATGCTCTAGTCCCTTATATAAAATGATGTAGTGTTTGCATATAACCTACACACATCCTCCTGTGTACTTTAAATCATCTCTGGATTACTAGTACCTAATTACTAATACTAATACCTAGTTCTAATACTAAACCTAATACCATGTAAATGCTATGAAAATACTGCATTGATTTTATTTGTATTGTTTTTATTGTTGTTATTTTGTATTTTTTCTGAATATTTTTGACCTGCAGTTGGTGGAATCTGTAGATGCAGATCTGGCCAATACAGAAGGCCGACTATACTGCATTTATTATACACAGGGTCACTAAGTGACTTGGCATTGATATGGGAAGTTTCATGCTGAAGAGTAAGTCGTTATGTAAATACTAATTATCTATCGAAATTCCAATAACTCGGCAGGCTCTGATATTTGCTTTGAGTCACTGTTGAAGAACAAGCACTGACTTTGAATAATGAGGAAGCAGAACTCTGCTTCCTTATTCTCTACTGTCCTTGAATTAGTAATGGCTAATAACACTGAGACTGCTGCACAGGACTGACAATGCACTGCAGAGTTTAAGTGATTTATAGTAGTGCTGAGTTTGTAAGTGAAACCATCACTCCTTTATCACTGTTTTAGTTACCATTTTGAACATTTCTGAGACTAGGACATTTTCAACACAAGCTGACAACAGAAACTGTCAAAGGTGCTGTCTACCTGTGCATCTAACAACTTGAGTAGAAAACGCTGCCAAAGTAATGATACCATCTCTACATGTAGAGGCAATTACTGAATGGAACTGTTAATACCAGTTGCAGATGTGCTTTGGACAGCTCAAAAAAGCAGGTCCAATCCTTAGGCTTTTCTCAACTGCCTTTCTAGGTTATCAAGCCCTTTCTGAGAGTCAAGGAAGTGTCAACCATGGACAGATGATTTTTGGGACGATCAAATCCTTACCATGTCACATAATCATGCTTTTTTCTAAGAGCAACAGAAATAAATATGTTCTCTCTTTAAGATGAGTAGTTTAGCTGGGTGTGGTTCATGCTTATAATCAGCACTTTGGGAGGTCAAGACGGGAGGACTGTTTGAGGCCAGAAGTTTGAGACCAGCCTGGGCAACATAATGAGACCTCGTCTTTACAAAAACTAAATTAGCTGGGCATGGTGATACATGCCTGTAGTCCCAGCTACTTGGGAGGCTGAGACAGGAGGATCACCTGAGTCCAGGAGGTGGAGGCTGTAGTGAGTCATGATTGCGCCCCTGCACTCCAGCCTGCGTGATAGAGCAAGGCCATGTCTCTTAAAAAAAAAAGGGGGCCAGGCGCGGTGGCTCAAGCCTGCAATCTCAGCACTTTGGGAGGCGGAGGTGAGAGAAATGCCTGAGCCCATGGGTTCGAAAACAGCCTGGGCAACTTGGCGAGACCTCATCTCTTCAATAAATCAAAAAATTAGCTGGGCATGGTAGCATGTGTTTGTAGTTCTGGCTACTTGGAAGGCTGAGGCAGAAGGATTGCCTGAACCCAGCAGGTCGATGCTGGGGTGGCCATGAGCATGCCACTGCACTCCAGCCTGGGCAACGGAATGAGACTCCAACTTAAAAAAAAAATAGAAAAAGACAATTGCTTACATTAATTTCTTTTTTTAAAGTTAAGTAGTAAATGACCCAGGAATAAATGAAATCCTTTTGGCTAAGTTTAGAACATTGGACTGTGTTGACAGTATGACCTGGGCTACCAGGAAACCCTGTGCTAATTGGCTTCTTCATCCCTTTTTTCTTTTCTGTGTCTGCCAGGTGGGGCCCTGAGTTCCGGAGTGCGTCTGGCTCTCTGTGGCATCCTGCCTGTTATCTCTGTCTGGCAAACAACCACTCCATGCTTCCAGAACTTCAGAGCCTTCCAGAGCACTGATGATAAGTTATACTCAGCCCGCTGTGCCAAAGGTTTTTTTGGCCGGGGGACTGAGGAAGACCATTGTTGTTGCTGGCCGTTATCTTTCGAGCCGATTCTACTTGGCAGAAGTGCAAGTCCATCACTCTGGTGTGGAAACAGGGCGCTGGGCTCTAGACGGGTCAACATGTTAATAAACAAGAGTCATGGAGGAAATAGCAGCCAGTCTTAAAAACAAAAAAAGAAACATTTTGAAGTTTATTGGATGCTGAGATGTTTGTCTTCCATAGTGCAATCCTGCTTTATCTCACTTCACAGCCTTCCTATCAAAGAAATGGGGAAGTTAGTAGTTTATCAAATATGAATCGGCTGTAATGTTTATGTATTGCTTACATAGCGTGGAAAGTATTTTCTGGTGTTGGGGGTACTGTTTTTTTTTCATTGCAAATTTATATCTTTCTCATTCATCTCCCTTTTTGTCAGACTGCATAATTTGGGAAGTCTTCAGTATCCCAAGACATTGATTGTCTCCTGAACTTATCCCCACGCCATCAGGGAAACCATCCCGACTGTGGCCTGGGCAGTGCTTTCAGTGAAATAAAACAGCAAGCTTTCCCCTAATGCAGACAGAGAGGCTGGATGGAAACCTCCATCTGGGGAAGGTTCTGTCTCTGAAGGAGAAGCACAGGGCAGAGTAAGAGAGCGTGCTGCCCCACAGCATGGGGCTGTCAACTAAGCACTGGCTACGGGAACCAAGCAGCAGCCACAGCCCTGCCTTTTAGCTCCTGCATGGGTCACTGCGATGGCCCAATCCAGGTGGACTGACACCAGGCTTTAGCGATTTAGCAAGAACCCAGAGCGTCCTCATGAGACGAGAACCCAGCTGTTGGAAATCCGGTGTATCACCATTAGGATTTTGGGGGAAAGACAGAGGAGGAAGCTGACTCTAGTCCCAGGGTCATCCTTCCTTCCAGAGATCGAGAATGCACAAGAATGCTAAGGATCACTCTGGATTGGGGGCATGGGAGAGATGGGACTTTCCAGCGTGACTTGTGGACATCTTGTAACAATCCTGTGGTGCCAGAGTCTAAGACAGTGACATGTCCCTCCATTTCCTTCAGAAAATCCTGGGTTTGTCCTGGCATATGTATTAGTGATGCCCTCCTTCATGCTGAAAATTTTGTCTTCATTTGGGTGATGAATGACCGCCCTTGTCATTCCATGCTCCAGTGGTGCTAAAGAGAAGCTTTATTAATGCCACAGCTCCACGATTAGGGGCCACTTACGACCTGTGCTTTAATTTGGTTTCAACAAACATTTGTTATGTATCCACGGGGCACAAGCCATTGTGCTTGGTACCAGGAACAACATGAATATGATGGTTCTCACCACAGACCTCAGCCTAGTCTGGCCAACACATCGGTCGATGACTACACAGCTCTGTGCTAAATGTGACAGCAGAGGCATGCACCAAATGGGACTTCCGTGCCTCCTCTCAATGTCAGCTTGCTGAAAGAGTTGCCTGCTCACTAGGAGAATTCTCTAGGAGATGTCCTGGCTTGCAAGTGGGATGGCGATGCTGGCCATGGGTTGTATGAATGGACAGGAACCCATAAAACCATGTAGTAGATGAGCTTCTTGCAGTTCTTTGGGGAGCAGGATCAGCCTCTGGAGAGCAGAGTGCAAATGGGAACACAGAAGTTCTCGCTTTTTTTCCCCTAAAGATATGGACTTTTTTTTTTTTGAGTTGGAGTCTCACTCTTTGTTGCCCAGGCTGGAGTGCAGTGACACACATTCATGGTCACCCAGCAACAACCTGCTGGGCTCAGGCGATCCTTCCGCCTCAGCCTTCCAAGTAGCTGGAACTACAGACACATACCCCCACGCCTGGCTAGTTTTTGTGATTTATTGTAGAGATGAGGTCTCACCAAGTCACCCAGGCTGGTCTCGAACCTCTGGGCTCAGGCAATCCTCTTGCCTCGGTCACCAATGCTGGGATTACAAACTGAGTCACCGCACACAGCCATGTACAATTTTTAATTTCAATGTTTATTCCTATCAGTGCTTGGCTACTGATAAGATGCTTGGCTACTGAGAAGATAACTCCACTGTAAGGGAGCTACATGCATATGTCTTAGTTCATTTAAGTTACTATAGCAGAACACTGTCATTTGGGTTGCTTATACAAAACAGAAACGTATTTCCCACAGTTCTAGAGGCTGGGAAGTCTAAGATAAAGACACTGGCAGATTTGGTGTCTGGTGAAGGTCATTTACCGGTTCACAGACGGTGCTTTCTCCTTATGTCTTCATGTGGTGAAAGGGAGGAGGCCTTTTATAAGGGTACTAAGCCCATTCATGAGGGCTCCGCTCCCATAACCTGATAACCTCCCAGAGACCCCACCTCCTAATACCATCATCTTGGGACTGAGGATTTCAACACGTGACCAAAAGATTAATGACAACAATGCTGTAATCAAAGCATGCGGTCCTTACCCAAGCCTAAGCAATCTAGCTAAACCTCGCCTTAACTTGCTGAAAATATGCTGTCAGAAAATATGGTAGCCAGAAAACATGACTTTGATCGAGGTAAGACATGCCCTGATGAGGTCCTTCTTTTCACGGGATTTAAGTGACCAACATGTGAAAATAAACCTATCCACATATTAAGAACAAAAGAACATACATATTCAGACCACAGCACCAGGCATGGAGTTCAGGATTAAAAAGGAAAACTCCTGATTCTATTTTTACTCTTGCCTACTGGAGGCAGACCATCCTCTCAGCAGTCTTTAGTGCTAATGCAGTGTCTACAAAGTATTGAGTTTTCTCATTATCTTTTTAGGGACTGAGTGGATGTGCCTGCATTTTTTATTTATTTATTTATTTTGGTCGGTGTCTCACTTCGTCGCCAGGCTGGAGTGCAGTGGTATGCTCACGGCCACCTCAGCGTCGACCTGCTGGGCTCCAGCGAAGCTTCCGCCTCACCCTTCCAAGTAGCTGGAACTATAGGCACGCATTACCATGCCCGGCTAATTTTTGATTTATTGTAGAGATGAGGTCTCACCAAGCTGCCCGGGCTGGTCTCGAACCCGCGGACTCAGGCAACCCACTTGCCTCAGCCTCCCAAAGTGCTGGGATTATAGGCTGAGCCACTGAGCCCGGCCGTGCTCTCACTTTTACACTTTGTTCATGTTTCTGCACTTTCTACCTAGAACATCCTTGTTCTACTTCACTTGTCAGAAAGTGTTCATCTAAATAACAAAAGGAGAGGAAGACTCTAAAAGAAAATGATGTTTATTTGGGAACAGGGCATTACAATGAAAATACGTATGCCATAGAAAACTGTGGACATATTTAGGGAGGTAAAGGAAGAAAAAGGTTTTTAAAGGGAAAATGAGGAGGATGACATAATTTTGAAGGATAATTATCCTTGGCTACAAGGATTAGTAACAAGGGTGAGGTCAGACAGGCAGTTGCTGGACAGATATCTTCACATGAGTATTTTTTTGTGTAAGGTTGTGATGGCCTCTGTGAAGGTTGTGGTTTTTTTCAGTTTTCTGTGACAGTTCTTGTCATCAGGCATTCACACGAGAACTCGGCCTTCACGGCCTTCCCCAGCTCTGTTTGTCAAAGTTGTCAATACAGGTGACTCCATTTTTATGCCGATAGCTTTCACAAAGGCCAATTGTACTTTAAGACCCAATTCACATATCAGCTCTTTAGGAGTAATCAGTCCTGACCCAATAAGGCAGGACTGGTCCTAATCTTATTCTGTATATGAACCTTTGATGGTACTTAATAATAAGTCAGTGATTTGTCCATAGTTAGATTCTGAATTCCTGGAAACCAAGCACTGTCTCTGAGTCATCTTTCTAATGCTAATATTTAGCACAGAGTTCAGTAGATGTTAAGTATGAGTCTAAATAAACATAATTGTAGTTTTAAAAAAAAACCTTTTTAGGCCAGACGTGGTGGCTCAAGCTCGTAATCCCAGTACTTTGGGAGGCTGAGGTGAGAGATTTGCCTGAGCCCATGGGTTCAGGAACAGCCTGGGCAACTTGGCAAGACCTCGTCTCTACAATAAATCAAAAAATTAGCTGGGTGTGGTAGTGTGCGCCTGTAGTTCTGGCTACTTGAAAGGCTGAGGCGGAAGGATTGCCGGAGCCCAGCAGGTCGACGCTGGGGTGGCTGTGACCGTGCCACTGCACTCCAGCCTGGCAACAGAGTGAGACTCCGATTCAAAATAAAAACAACAAAAAACGAACAACACTCATTTGGATTTACTCATTTATTAACTCATTTATGTGCTCTTCATTTCGTTACACAACTGGAATCATTTTTCTCTTACCTGAGAATGCTCTTTGGTGTTTCCTTTGTGGCAGTTCTGCTTGTAATGATTTCTCTCATTTGCTATTTATCTGAAAATGTCTTCATTTCCTTGTAGTTTTTGAAAGTTCTTTTTGCTCGGGATAGAGTTCCAAAATTTAAAGAATTTATTTTTTTATTAGTTGTGTAATTTAGCATAATTAAAAAAAATTTATCTTGCTTGAGTTTCATAATGAGTCTTAAAACTATAACTGTATGTCTTTCAACAATTTTGAAAAATTTATCTATTATCCCTTAAAATAGTGCTTCTGTCTCATTTTCTCTCTCCTTTTCTCCCAGAACTCCAAATATACCTGCTATATACTTTTTTCTTTATCTTATCTTTTCTGTATTTTCTAGACTTTTACTTTTCCATGTTTCATTCTAGATATTTTCTTCAGAGTCTCCTTTTAGTTCACGAGTTCTCTTATTAGCTGTCTCTAATCTGTTGTAAATTCTACCCCTTGTGTTATTGCTACCAAAATTTTTAGTTGTAGAATTTCCATTTTGTTCTTTTATAGTTTCCAATTCTCTGCTTAAATTCCCAATCTTGTCTTTTATTTCATTAAATCTATTAATCAGCATCATTTCAACACCTGTATCATATAATGCCTTTATCAGGATCTCCTCTGAGTTCATTTCTGTTGTTTGTGTTTCTGTTGGTATTCTATCACATTGCCTTGACTCTTCATGTGTATAAATATGATTGCCTGAGTTCTAGACATTGTACATGAAAAACAGAAATAATTTAAAGTCTAGGATGATGTTATATTCCTGTAAGGAGAAATGTAAGTTTGCCCTCAATAGACATCTAGGACTTTGGCAATCTCAATGATCTTAATCCATCCAGGGATGGATATGATTCACAGTTGAACTGCACAGTCTGTGAGAGACGGTCTATTTCTGTTTACACTTACTCCCATGGTGTAGCCTTTCAGAATTCCGATCCAAAGTTTTGGAGAATTACCAGACTCTTGCTGTGCCAGACTCCAAACTCGACTTTTTGTTCCCTAGTCCATTGCATTTGTAAAAAAATCTGCTCAGTTTATCAGCCTCTCAGCTACCTCTTATGGAACAAGCAGAGGTCCCTAAAGAAAAGGTGGGTCCAAGTGCTCATCTCTCTGTAGTTCTTTCTTATTCCTGATCTTTTATCCCAACGTATTCATTTATCCCAATGTATTCAACCAAAGTTTAAAAAATGTTTTCTAAGGAGGATTGTTCTGAATTAACTAGTCTGCCATTAACAGAAGCAATTCCTGACTATAAATGTTTTATTATCAACACATATTAAATACTCATTCATTCATGGTAGCATGCTAAGAGCATAGCAGCACACATAATAGATTTCATCTAAATTAAGTGTACAATTATTTCGGTCTCATTACAGAATGTATTCACAGCATTATTTGATAGTTAGAAAGCATATTGTTATCACAGATTTTCACAGGATAGTAGACAATAAATGCTATTCCTTAGTTACATAGATTTTAGAGGACTCATTTGAGTTCACCTAGACTCCTCCCTCCCCATTATACAGAGGCAGTAACTGAGCCTCAGGGATGTTGAATAACGTGTTCAAGATCATACATCCAGCTAGACACAAGTAGATTTTTAAATCAGTTTTCACACTTCTTAGAGCTCTGAGTTCTTCCTTCCATGAAGCATTGGCTTTGTTATTTGAGAAAACCTCTATAATGAATTAAGATTTTCAATGTTTTTGATACTAAGAACAAAGTGAGGCTAGAGCACCTGAGATGACAAGGCATTTGAGTCATTAGGCTCAATCTGGGAAAAAAGACTTAGGCAGGAATGGGTTGGTCAAGTAAAGAAACTGATACATCATTTTGATGAGAACAACAAAGAAAGCAGAAAAGTTGGGGTTATCCTGTCAAAACATCTTAAAGAGAAAGTGAGCTTTCTGGCTTGGAATTTAATACAACTTACCATAACAGGGGTAAAACTAGGTCGAAGTCATCAAAGGGAGGCAGCTGACCATGCCATGTGTCTGTCAGCAGAAGGTAGAAAGCACAGCAAGGTGAAAAGGTATGGCCAGGAAGTGACAACATTCATTGTCATTAATAAATGCAGACCAAACTCAAAATTGTGTGGAGAATTGACGTTTTTTTTCCTGGATCCACATACTTTATAAACGTAGGGAACTATGTATTCTGTAGAGCACTAAATGTGATCATGGATGGGTTTTCAGTGTTTTTGTATTAGTTGTTCCATAAGTCCAAAACATTATTTCTTTATGTTATAACACATCTGCTAATAAAGTTACCTGCTAAGGTGCGAGGAGCTTTAATGGGTTGCTTCTTCAATGTTATGTTGCTAGCATCACTTTTGAGCCACATTTATTCATCCATTCATATACTAATTCACTCATTCAAGAAGCACTTATTAAAATTTATGCTTGTACTAAGGAAACAGATAAGAGACATAATCCCTGCTGCCAAGAAGTTGCTGGGCTTACTGATGGAATTTCCTAGTACCCTGTTATTCTTGGCTGTGCAAAAATTGGATTTTAAAATTTTCATTATTTTATAAAAATTATGGTGGTACCACTTAGAGAAAAAGGCCTCACTGCTGTTGCAGGTTAAGGTTGCCACTGCGGTCATTAGGGATGAACACAGGCTCCATGACAGGATTGGAGTAAGGACTGTAGCCTTTGTATAGTGACAAGCTTGCGTCACTTTTCCTACTACTGTGTGAAAACAACAAAATGATATCTTATGCTTTCAAAGATCTTAATGACCATAAAGAGAGCCAATACTTTATTCAGTAAGGAAGCAAATGATTGTGTCACTTCTGAATGTTTGCTAGGATGCTAAGGTCACAATAGGCTGAGGATGTAAGGAACGCTATAGTTCAGTTGGAAAGGTTGTTCACAAGTTAATTAAATACATTAAACATTCATTTTCTCAAGTACACCAGCCACATTCCAAGCATTCAGTAGCTATCATACTGGAAAGCACAGACATAGAGCATTTCAACCACTGCAAGAAGTTCTATTGAACAATGCTGAAAATGCAATGGGTCTCCTAAAAAGTTTGAAAATTAAGACTGTACGTGGTGCCAGTGGATTTGGATAGCAAAAAAAAAAAAAAAAAAAAAAAAAAAGAGAGAGAGAGAGAGAGAGAGAAATTATTTTAAAATTATACAAAAATATTTTAAAAACTCAGTTGGAACTTTTAAGCACATACTTCAGCCAAAGAAAAATGGTGGAAACAAATTTTCTCCTGGTTCTGGGGTGACTGTTTGGAATCTTGTCTATGGAACATGCAAGGTGCCATGCCCTTGTGTGTGACCGCCAGATGGGCCTGGGATCACTGACAGTGTTGTCTCAGTGTCATCCAGCTGCTGAATAACAGAAAAGGGTCTGTGAAGCAAAACACTGGAAAAGAAAAGGACACTCACCCCAGACACATCTACATGCACACGAACATGCTCTGTCTGCTTGCTACTGGCTTCCATAATATGGAAGATAAATTTTTTAAAAAGAAAGTCCTCTTTTCATGTGATTGGACGCTAGAAGTTTTGCCCCTGACCTACTCACTTGGGAGGAATAGGATGGAGTCTCTGCAGCAGATTTTAGTTGTTGAAATTTTTCTTGCTCATCTTGACACAGCATGCTATTCTGTCCTCCCATATCCGAGTGTATTTGACACAGTAGTCTTGATTTTAAAATGCAGTAAGATAGAAGCACATGGGTGCAGTATTTCTTAGGTCATGTGAGTGAATGAAGTCTGTTAACAGTGTAAAAACTGTTATTGGGGCCTAAATGAGATTGTTAAGTGCTGGTTTCTTTTATGTCTTCTGTCTACCCCCTGGTGGAGGGATTCATTATGAGCTGAAGTCAAAGAAGGAATGAGAAAGAGCAAAAAGCATGAATTATTTCCTGAATGTCTCTTCATCCCCTTAATAATCTAGGGTTTGTTGTTTATAAGACAGTGCCAGCGCAACGGGAGAAGCACTGAAACCCATTATTTCCCTTTGAACATGATCTTCACTAGGAATGGCAGGAGGAGCACGGCAGCAGGAGGGCTGTCCTTGGAACTGAAAGGACCATCGCTTTGGGTGCAAAAAAAAAAAAAAAAAAAGAAACAACAACGAGTTATGAGTTTTGCTGCTCTGGCAAGTCTGGAATCCTTCCCTTGGCCGTGGATAATACCTAATGATTCAGAGGAAGTACTGTCAGCTCTTCAAAGCAGACCTAGCTAATTGTGTAATGTTATTCTGAGGCATTGGGAGAAGCCAAAAAAGAAGGGAGGCTAGGGAGAAGCCAAAAAAGAAGGGAGGCTAGGGAGAAATTCCTTCCTTTGCAATGATCAGCTTACATTCTGCACCATCAGATTTGATTATCCTTATCTTTTCGTGCATAACTACAAATGTTATGACTGGTCATAGTGACCAGACTTCCAAAAAAAAAAAAAAATCCAGTCGCAGTATTTGACTCTATGACTGCCTGTGGAGGTAAATTCCTTAGACTAGCCACATGCTGTGCAAAAAGCTATTTCCTTTGATTTATTCATTTGCCAGTTCCTAACTCCATCAGGTGCCTCCTTGTTCTCACATTAGAGAATGAGGCAAGGGGCGGGGGGCGGGAGAGAAAATTCTGTTCATTTTGCATGATCTCCTTTCAGTGAAGCCATTTCATCTAAATATCCTCTAACCTCTATTTCTCATAATGCATAGTAATTTTAAAAATTAAATCTTGGCCAGGTGCGGTGGCTCAAGTCTGTAATTCCTGCACTTTGGGAGGCCAAGGTGAGAGGATTGTCTGAGCCCAAGGGTTTGAGACCAGCCTGGGCAACTTGGTGAGACCTCATCTCTACAATATATATTAAAAAAAATTAGCCAGGCGTGGTAGCGCACACCTGTAGTTCCAGAAGGCTGAGGCGGAAGGATCGCCGGAGCCCGGCAGGTCGAGGCTGCGGTGGCCGGGAGCATGCCTCTGCACTCTAGCCTGGGCGACAGAGTGAGACTGTGATTCAAAAAAAATAAAAATAAAAATAAAAAAATCCTTTTAAAACTAGCTCTTTTATCTGAGTATCAAATGTTCTCACTCATATAGTGTACCTTGAACATCTAACATAATACTATAAAAAAAGGACTGACGGTGGTGGGAAACTATGGGGGGGTAGGGAGGGGAAGGGAGGTGGGACTAACGGTAGTCAATATCTGTCTGGGGCCGGGGAGACACCCCTTATTAACAAGGGTGCCTGAATGATGCACATTTGTATACCTAACCCTTAACTGTACCCCACAATTTTATAATAAAAAATATGTTTTTTTTTTTAAAAAACTAGCTCTTTTAAAAATCGAATAAGTAATACAATGTGCTGATTTAAAATGTTTAGGCACTACGCAAATAGAAAAGGGAAAAATAATTATCCCTCCCACTGCAGACCTGTAGACCCTTGATTTCCCGGCTCCCACCCCAAGGCAATCATCAGTTCCAGCTGCTGGTGAACACTTCAGATATATCTAAGTCCAGTTATGTGTGCATTTTCTCCTTTTAAAATGCACTTTGCGGCCGGGCTCAGTGGCTCAGCCTGTACTCCCAGTACTTTGGGAGGCTGAGGAAAATGGATTGCCTGAGCCCTGCAGGTTTGAGACCAGCCGGGGCACTTGGCGAGACCTCGTCTCTACAATAAATCAAAAATTAGTTGGGCATGGTAGCACATGCCTATAGGTCCGTTTACTAGGAAGGCTGAGGTGGACAGATTGCCAGAACCCAGCAGGTTGACGCTGGGGTGGCTGGGAGGGTGCCACTGCACTCCAGCCTCGGCGACAGAGTGAGACTCCAACTAAAAAAAAAAAAACCAAAAAAATAACGTATTTTGCTTTTTCACATAACATATCTTGGAGATCATTCCATATTATCACGTTTAGTACTACCTCATCCTTTTTCATGACTGTATAGCATTTCAGTTTGAATAAGCTACAATTGATATAACCAGTTCCATATTTACAGACAGTTATATTGTTTCTAGTATTTTATTCATATGAAAAGCTCAAACAATATCTGTACACAAATGCAAGTATGTGTATTTTATTTTATTTTATTTTTATTTTTTGAGTTGGAGTCTCACTGTCGCCTAGACTGGAGTGCAGTGGCTGCTCCTGGTCACCGCAGCCTCAACCTGCTGGGCTCCGGCGATCCTTCTGCCTCAGCCTTCCAAGTAGCTGGAACTACAGGCGCGCACTACCACGCCCAGCTAATTTTTTGCTTTATTGTAGAGATGAGGTCTCGCTGCCCAGGCGGGTCTCGAACCCGCGGGCTCAGGCAATCCACTCACCTCAGCCTCCCAAAGGCGTGGGATTACAGGCTGAGCCACCGAGCCTGGCTAGTATGTGCATTTTAAATGTTGATGGAGATTTCCAGATTGTCCTCTAGAGGTTCCACGAATTTATATTCTCCTTAATAGTATATAAGAGTCCTTGCTCGCCACTTTCTTAACACAGTTTATTCTAATAATATTTTATAATCTTCTATCATATGCCAGTTCTGTCTGAAAAACTGCACAAAGTCCAGTGAACTCTAAATAAACATTGGGTCCTGATACTGAGCCTTTCACCCAGTCCCTTGGGACACTTATCTCACCTGTATAAACCCGAAAACCTAATAGGCAAAACAAGCAAGATGTGAAACAAACAAAATGGGTTACATAAACAAATCAACTAAAGCTACCTACCCTGGGCTTCAGTACCACCACATTTTGTGGATGAGTCAATTTGCACCCATAATAGTTATTAGTGTATGTGTTTTGGAAGGTGGCATTTCCAAAGGATTCCTACAATGGTCTGTGACTGCTGACAAAAAAAGAGTAAGAAGCAGTGATCTACATCATAAAAATAAAAGTGAGAAATATAAATTAACATTTGATAGAAATCCAAGTGCCTGATGTTGTGGCATAATATAGATTAATTAATAATGTAGGCTTAAGCTATTAATATACAAAATAATGCAATCACTGTAGAGCAGTGATTCTCAAATTTTGGACTAGAAAAATTTCTAAAACAAAATCTGTGACCCTATGTGGTTTTGCCAAAGTTCTATGACATCAAGAGAGATGTTAACAACAAACAACAAAAAACAGCTACCATGTTCTATTCACATTTCATAAGGTTATTTTCATACCAAAATTTAGAAAAGTTATAACACGAGAGTAAAAAGAAGTTCTATTAAGTTTTATTTTATTACAGGCATGTGGGGTATACGTGAGGATTAACTACATAAGTAGGCTGCATGCAGGTGAAGGTCGGAGTTCTAACTGGTCCTCACTCACCCTGGTAATGAACACGTACCTTTGTGCCATCACGTGCTCTCCACTGTGCTCCCTCCCTCCCCTAGCAGTGCCCAGTGACTGCTGATCCCTTCCTTGTGCTAATGTGACTAATGTTCAAGGCCTACTTATGAGTGAGAACATGCGGTATTCGGATCTTGGTTTCTGTGATAGTTCACTTAGTATGATGGTCTCCAGCTGCATCCATGTTGCTGCAAAGGCCATTATGTTGTTCTTCTTTATGGCTGCATAGCATTCCATCATGTATCTATACCACATTTTTTTTTTTTTTTTTATCAAGACTACTTTCGTTGGGCAGTAGGGTTGGTGCCATGTTTTTGCTATTGTGAACAGTGCAGCAATAAACACGCATGTGCGGGTGTCTTTTTTGCAGTATGATTTATGTTCCTGTGGGTATATTCCCAGGACAGGGATTGCTGGCTTATACAGAAGTCAGTTCTTAGTTCTTTTAGGAATCACCACACTGCTTTCCAGAGGTTGAAGTAGCTTGCCCTCCAACCAACAGTGTGGAAGTGTTCCCTTTTCTCCGCAGTTCTTTAAGGTGGATAAATTGAATTCTGTCTAAACTATACTACATCAACTCTCATTTTCTCATTTTCACCATCCAGCCCGAGAATATAAATGACAGACAGGAAAACTCTGTCACAAAGGATCACTATCCGTGGGCTGGCACTTGAAAACGACTGCTATCAGGAACCTTCTCTTAAACTCACAAAAGTCAAGGCTCTTTGCCACTGTCTTATTTTTGACATGTGCAGTTTGGAAATTTACAGGAAAGAGCACTGGAATTTGAGTCTTGGATTTGCAACTAATCAACGTTGGTTAAATTACTGATGCTTCCTATGAAGTTCAATTCTTAATATCAGTTGACAATAATACCTTTCCTCCTCACTTCAAAGAAAATAAATGTAAGGGTTTTTTTTGTAAACTGTAGTGTGCAATATATGGAATACATACTAACATTTATTGAGCATGTTTCAAATGGCAGATACTGTTCTAAATGCTTCACAAATATTATCCCAGTGAGGAAACTGAGACCTAGAGCGGGTAGGGAATATGTCAACTTTAAACAGCAAGTGGGGAGTCAAGTCAGGACTGGACCCCATGACTGTTTTGTTCCAATTCCATATTCTTAATCATTATGACATACTCTTTCTTAACTAATGATATAACGAATACCATTATTGCGATTCTTGTATGTTTCAACTCGAGCTACTGACCGAACATACAATAATAATTAACAATTTGTCAGACTCAAGTTTTCCAGGTTAGCAAGATCTCCAAATGACAGCTTTTAGCTTAATAAACAAAGGATTTACTCAGAAATCATTCAACTAATAGATGCCATTTGGTGTTTCATATTCAGTTAATGGATGCCATCTGGTTTTTTAAGTTCAGGTATTGACATGACCTAGCAGGTAGAACCCTAGTCTATATCACTAAGAAAAATGATTGGGCATTATTGCATTCAAGGTGGAAATATGTCACTGGGTGAAGATGTAAAAAATGGGGGCGGGGATGGGATATAGAACCAGAAATGTCAAACCTTTTGAGAGGTGAAGTCCGTTTGCTAAGTCTTTAATAAATTATATACACATGTTAAAATAGTATGTGAGGTTTACTGAGGCTGAAAACTTCCACCTTAAGAGACTCCATGGTATACTATATATATTTTTTGAATAATACACATTTTTCCATTTATTAAAATAAGTGTCTGACTGACATAAGTAGAGTTTCACTACAGTTTATTCCTCTTCTATTTTTTCTCATTCATTTTATCTTGTGACTTATTTAGAACAAACCGCTGACTTTTTCTTTTAATCAAGGCAGAACCATTTTTAGCCAAAGCTGACTTCAGCTTTAGCAGAAGCAGCCAAGGCCATAGAGCACCAGGAACGGGCAGGGTCTCTGAGCACAGGGAGTACCATCCAGCTTCAGGGGCTGTGTGTGGTGGCGTGGCCAGCACCAGCATTCTCTCACGTGCATCCTTTCTTTTGACTTTCTGTGCACCTCCCCGCCCAGCACAGGACCACATTACCTCACACTTCATTTGGCAACTTCCTAGGGAAGCTTCCAGCACCCCCACCCTTGCCCCTTATGCTGCTTGGAGCAACACTTTCATCATGCCATTCTCCGTCAATGAACTAGCTGGCTTTCCCGGTCCCCGTGGCATCTGGTCTGAAGTCCTTGCTTCAAGGTCCTGCATAATTAGCTCCCATCTGTTTTATCCAATCACTTTTTCATTACTTCCCCAACCCAACCCTACTTCATGCATGCAGGGGACATCACTTTTCTTTAGCAGACGAAATGCTTGTTCTTATTCCCCTGTTTGGAGTTTTCTATTGACTCCCTCAGCAGGGTAATAGAATAGAGTGTAGACTTTGGAGTCAGAGGAGATGTAGCTATGACTCTTGGTCAAATTCTCTTTCTGTCTCTTTTAAAACATTTATGAAGTGGTGACAATGTGTCAAAACTGGAGCTATGTTCTTTGTCTCATTAAATAATTTATTCATCATTCTATACCTATAGGGTAGTTATTATTATGTTCCCCAGTTCACAAATGAAAAAACTGAAGCACAAAGAAACCAAGTAGAGGGGCTGGGATTCAAATCCAAAACTGCCTGGAATTCAGAGCCAATAATCTCAACCATCACTGAAGAGCAACTCACTATTTATATAAACTTGAGCAAGCTACTTAACCTCTCCAGTCTTTAATATCTTCATGTATCGACAGGGACATAAATGTCTACTCGGCAGGATTAACGAGATTATGTGTATAAAGCTACTATCAAAGAGTCTGGCATTCAAAAGAGGCTCCATAAATGTTTCTGTCTCGTCTCTTTTCTGCCCAATTACATTCCATTCATCTTTTACATCCTGCCTATTCCATGAAGCCTCTTTGGAAGATGGAATGACCTATTTCAGTCTACAGTGATTTCTTCCTCCTGTAAAACCCTAAGCAGAACTTGAACAATTATCGTAATACTATAAGAATAGGATTGGCAGTAGTGGGAAACTGCGGGGGGGAGGGCACCGCATCAACAAAGGTACCTGCATAATGAACATTTGTATACCTAACCCTGAATTATACCCCACATCTTTAAAATAAAATTTTTTTCTAAAAAGGCCACAATTCAAAAAAATTTTTTAAAGTTCTAGAGTTCTAAAGTAGAGTTTTGTCTCCCAACTATTTCATTTAAGTTAGCCTTTGCTTCCTCCACTAAAGTTTTTTACAGGGCAGTAATCACATATTATACTTCATTTACATCTCTGTATTTGGCTAAATACATTGTAAGAGCTAGATCAGGGGTCCTCAAACTACGGCCCGCGGGCCACATGCAGCCCGCCGAGGACATTGATCCGGCCCACCGGTTGTTTTTGCCAGCGGTGCCTGTCCTGCCTAGCAGCCGGCTCGCCCGAGCCGCAGTGCGCATGTGCGGAATGTGCGTCGCACTCTCCGACTCCCCTCCTTCTCTCTGTCTCTCGACTCCTCCTCTCAGTAATCTCAGGAACCGTGCACTCAAAGTGGCAAACATCTTTGGCAGCACTTATGTCTGTGAACAGACTTTTTCCAGAATGAAACATCTGAAATCTCCAACCAGATCTAGACTAACTGATGCACACTTGCATCACTTGTTACGACTAGCAGTGAGAAATATGGAACTGGACATTGACCATCTCATTAGCCAAAAGCAAGCCCATAGTTCCCATTGAAATACTGGTAAGCTTGTTGATTTAACTTTACTTGTTCTTCATTGTAAATATTGTATTTGTTCCCGTTTTGTTTTTTCACTTCAAAATAAGATTTGTGCAGTGTGCATAGGAATTTGTTCATAGTTTTTTTTTTTTAAACTATAGTCCACCCCTCCAACGGTCTGAGGGACAGTGAACTGGCCCCCTGTTTTAAAAGTTTGAGGACCCCTGAGCTAGATAAATGTCAATTGGCTTAGCAATGCAGCATACTGCATGCAGTCTAAGACATATCTTGCTTTTGGAAAATTTAATACTGTACTTAAAAATGTTTAGCAAAAGGTATATCTGATAAATGCAGATTCAAAATATACCATTTATCAGTAGCAATGAATTAAAAATTCAAACAAAACTAATTTTCCTACCTGTGTAAGCCCTCGTTGTCAAAGGATAATCGATTCCTAGTATTTGCTTAAAAAGCCATACTGCACCTTACCAAACTACTTACCAAGAAGATAATGTCTGTAAGGGGGACCCCAAAACATCTGTATTTATTAGTTTAAAAATGTGTATTTATGCTTACATGTTTAAACTTCAGTCACCTTCAAAGTATTCTGTTTAATGCAATACACCTATTGAGACACCTTTCCCACTGCTCAACAGTTTTTGAACTTATCAATTTTGATGTCTTTTAGTGCTTCTGTGGTTTTTGTTTCACCTCTTCCATATTGGCAAAACATTTACCTTTTTTTCATCTGGGAAAACAAAAAAAGTCGCTTGGGGCGAGACTGGGTGAATAGGGAGGGAGGGGCACAGGAATCAGGCCACTTTTGGTCAAAAACTGTTGAACACTAAGCGTGGGTGTGGGCAGGTATGCTTGTAAATCACTCGCCAAAAAATAGGCAAATATGTTGAAAGAATCTAAAAAAAAAAATTTCACTGAAGCCTCTCACAGTTTCACAGTAGTGCTAACTGGTACACTGATGCTGATGGGTTCCTAGAACACTTACCTAGTGTAGTGGAGGAAACCTGTACTACGGGGGCCCACCCTCCAAAAAGTAATTCTGATTTTTTTGCCCCCCCCCCCATATACTAGAAAACAGTAATAGCACCCATTCTTTTTTTTTTTTTTGAGTTGGAGTCCCACTCTGTTGCCCAGACTGGAGTGCAGTGGCTGCTCCCGGCCACCGCAGCCTCGACCCGCTGGGCTCTGGCGATCCTTCCACCTCAGCCTTCCGAATAGCTGGAACTATAGGCGCGTGCTACCATCCCGGCTAATTTTTTTTTTATTTTATTGTAGAGATGAGGTCTCGCCTGCCCAGGCGGGTCTCGAACCCGCGGTCTCAGGCAATCCACTCACCTCAGCCTCTCAAAGGCGCGGGATTACAGGCTGAGCCACCGAGCCTGGCAGCACCCATTCTTAAAAACATACGGCAACCCATTAGGCCTTAAGTGCTTTAGGCCAGGTGTGGTGGCTCACGCCTGTATAGACCCAGCACTTTAAGAGGCTGTGGTGGGAGGGCTGCTTGAGGTCAGGAGTTTGAGACCAGCCTGAGCAACACAGTGAGGCTCTTGCTCTACAATTAAAATTTTAAAAAAAGGACTTAAGTGCTTCATACAGGAATTGATTATTCATGGTTGGTGATCTCCCTCTGAGGTAGTTATAAGGACTAGTAAGGTAACCGGAATTTATAGAATTGGCTAACTATTGTGTTAAGCCAGTTCTGGGAGTGAGCCAAGAAAAGAAAGCCCAAAATGATTCCAAGAATACAAACGAGCCAAACAACAAGGACAACTGATTTAAGACTCCAGACGCAGTTCATTCTCAAGTTCTTAAGTAGGCCTGGCTCCAGCACACTCCACAGAATGACTGAAGTGCCAAGACCTCATGCCTGGCCCTCTGCCTGGCAACCCACCACAGGCTGCACAAGGCCTACTTGCTGTCCATCCCTGTGTGGTGGCACAAACCCTACTTTCCTTTTAGCTCTTGACACTGACTCTTCTTCAGAGGTTCTTAATTTGACCTACAGACCTTAATTTGTTCTAAAGTTGACCTTCATATGGTCTTAATTTGATGTTTTTAACAAAGCAAATTGACCCATTCCACCTACAGTTTCTCAAGTTGAATCTTTTGGCTCGAACAAAGCCAATGGGAGTCAAACGAAGACAATGTCAATGGGCAAGGAATTTTCTAATGTGGACATGTGGCCAAGTTCAGCCAGGAAAGGGTCAGGCTAAATGGAAAGATATCTTAAAGCAAGAACACCTCCCTTTAGCTATTTCCATGATTTATGAGAAATTAGTTAATTTCTGATGCAATCAGGGATAAGCAATTTTAAATGCCAATTTTACACTATACTTCTGAAAGTTACGTATTTCATTACAGAAAATGTCAAACAAGTTGATTTTGATGTAGAGTAAAAATTCACTACATCAAAACTTAAGCTTCCAGACAGGAAGAGGATTTATGAATACCCAAACAAGCCAGAATGAGAACAGTCTATCTTTCTGTAAAAAACTTCCCAATGCAGCCTCCCTAAGAAATGTTGCAATGTTTCAAGTTTCCCTTTATTCTGCTCAATGTCCCCCCTTGTGACACATAATATATTATAACTTTTGTTCAGGGGGTAGGATATGTCAATACAGAGTCAAATTCAAATATTTATTTGAAATGAAAAAGCATGGTCACGCAGTTCACTAAGTAACTGAACTGGAATTTTAATCTGTAGTGAACACTCTTGTCCCTTGTACCATACAATGTCTCACAGCTCTTAGACACTTTTGTTTGGCTCAGTTATGGTCATACTTCTCTTAACAGAGGGTATTAGTTGGATGTTTTTCTATTTTTTTTTTCTTTGAGTCAGAGTCTCACTCTGTCACCCAGGCTGGAGTGCAGTGGCATGCTGCTCACAGCCACAGCAGCCTGGACTTGCTGGGCCCAGGTGATCCTTCCGCCTCAAACTTCCAAGTAATTGGAACTATAGGCGTGCACCACTACGCCCAGTTAATTTTTTGATTTATTGTAGAGATGAGGTCTGAGGTCTCGCCAAGTTGCCCGGGCTGGTCTCGAACCTGTAGGCTGAGGCAATCCTCTCGTCTCAGTCTCCTAAAGTGCTGGGATTATTGACGTGAGCCACCATGCCCAGTCTTGGATGTTTTTCTAATGCAATGTGAAGTACTGAAAATCTCCCAGTTAGAGTATAAATGTCTCTAATAGAAATATTATAGTTCTATCATATTCAACATTAGTCTCCAATAATCCCTGTAAAGAGGTTTTTATTCTTCTCTTGAGCAGAATGCTATGTTGCTATACGAAATGCTACAGGCAATCTTATGGAAAGTTCCAAATAGCATTATAGTTGGCATTGTACAGACTCAACATCCAGATGACTATCCCAGTTTTTTTCTCATTCTCTGGTGAAATAATTTACAGTACCAGTTTCATTTCAGATGAGAAATCCAGAGCACAATTAGCAATCTTCTTAATGGCTATTTTAAGCTACGGATACCAGAGGCAACTTTGGTGATGTTCAGATCTTTAAGGATCACAAAGAAGGTATGTATTCAAGATAAAGGAACCATGGGGTTCAAAAAACTCTCACACTACTATAAAACATGCTTTGCATTGAAATGGATATTTAGTCTTTCTAGAAAGTTTACATTTATTTATTAATTTGAGTTGAAATCTCACTCTGTCACCCAGGCTGGAGTGCAGTGGCATGCTCATGGCCACCCCGGGATCAACCTGCTCAGGTGATCCTTCTGCCTCAGCCTTCCAAGTAGCTGGAACTATAGGTGCACACTACTAGCCTGGCTAGTTTTTTGATTTATTGTAGAGATGAGGTCTCCCCAAGTTGTCCAAGCTGTTCTCAAACAGCTCAGGCAATCCCCTCACCTTGGCCTCCCAAAGTGCTGGGATTGCGGCCTTGAGCCACTGCGCCTGGTCCATTTCTTTTTCTTTTTTTATTTTAAAGATGTGGGGTATAATTCAGGATTAGGTATACAAATGGTCACCATACAGGTAAAGTTTGGGCCTCCCTTTGGTCCCCACTTTCCCTGGTTTGAGATCAGGTACCCTTATTGATGTTGTGTTCCCCCCTCCCCAACCTGGCAGTATCTTGCCACTGCCAATCCCTTTCCTATAGTATTATGGTAAAATGTTCAGAGCCCACTTATGAGTGATACTGTGGTACTCAGTTATTTGTTTCTGTGATAGATCACTGAGTATGATGCACTCTAAATCCATCCAAGTGGCTGCGAAGTCCATATGAAAGTTTACATTTCTTGTCTGGAAAGTCTGAAACAAAAGTCCCAAATTCTCTTTAGGAGTGAAAGAAAAACAGTGTAAAATTAGTGCAATAAGCTGCAAGTAATCTCTGGGATGGTTCCCAAAAGTGGACAAAGAACTCAGGCCATCATCTCATGGGAGGCTACATAGCGATACTGTTCACAAACCACAGACAAACAACTCACCATGGTCAGAGGCCCTCTCAAGAACGCCTAGCCGTTAGTCATTTATTACCTCTGGTTGCTGGATTCCAGCGAAGGAAACTGGAATGTCATACCTTCATTCACAACACTGTCTCATGGAATTATTTTTTCCGGATTCCTTGGGAAGTTAAAGTATTTGAGAAGAATATCAGGAACTGTTGTTTCAGCCTGTTTTGTGAGCAGATAATTGCCTTCCAACTCCATTATTTCAGGAAATGATGTGTGTGGCATTGTTCCTAGCTGAGGGTAGCAATGTGTTTTAGCAAGACCCACACATGCATATGAAAATAAAACAAAACAAAAGCATGCAGTCTAAGCCACTTCGCTGAACTCAGACTTTTTGAATCTGGCCTGTAGATAAGAGGCTGGCCCCAGACAACCTACCCACATACCAACAACATTCTTTTGAAAGGGTGTAAGCAAAATTTGTTTTAAGAAATGAGAAATTTCACCAAAATTACTAAATGTGGTAATAAATAACTTTGGTAAATTGTTATCAAAATGGGTTCAGCAGAGACTTATTTGAAAGGCTAAACTTTTCCCTAATTTGGGTCTGAATCAAAGACCAGCATGGGAACTAGAAGTAAAACACATTTCACCCTGAGAAATACCTTTGATTCTATGGAATATATTAGCTGATCTTCCTGAAATGTGACATCATTTGTGGTGCCAGCTGTATGGGTGTGTCATCTAAGGATTTACAAAACGAGTATTTCTTTGACTTTTATATGTATTTTAAGACCATAGAAAGAAGTCTAATCCAACCAAGTGCTACAAGGAGAACTGCTATGGACTTCATGCTAAGAAGCTTAAACTTCTTATGATCATGATCTATTAACCTTTTAATAGATGGGTTAGAGTAAATTCCCCTAGTGGATAAATGATGATGACAATTATAATAATAATTTTTTAAAGCAAACATTAAATGTAGCAGTTATATGTAAAGCTGTGTTTTGAGTATATTAGTCATTTAATTCTCATAACAAAGCTATGAGGTTAAGTATTGGTCCTTTTGCCATCCCTATTTTACAGATGAGGGAACTGAGGTCACAGAGAGGTTAAGGAACTTGCCCATGGTCACCCAGCTCACTAAGTAGCTGAACTGGAATTTGAATTCATAGTGAACAGTCTTGTCCCCTCTTCACAGTTCTCAGACACTTTTGTCTGGCTCAGTTAGGATACAATGGTCATATCTTCTCTTAACAGAGGGTATTCGTTGGATGTTATTATAATGTAATGAGAAGTACTGAAAATCTCCCCGTTAGAGTCTCAATGTTTACAATAGAAGCAATATAGTTCTGTCATATTCAACATTCATTTCCAATAGTCACTGTAAAGAGGTTTTATTCTTCCCTTGAGCAGTAGTATGCTATACTGCTACATAAAATGACTTCAGTAAAGGGAAAAACTTTTCTTTCTTTCTTTTTTTATTTTTTGGAGTTGGAGTCTCACTCTGTTACCCAGGCTGGGGTGCAGTGGTACATTCATCGCCACCCTAGCGTCGACCTGCTGGGCTCTGGCAATCCTTCCGCCTCAGCCTTTCAAGTAGCCGGAACTACAGGTGTGTGCTACCATGGCCAGCTAATTTTTGATTTTCTGTAGAGATGAGGCCTTGCCAAGTTGCCCGGGTGGCCTCGAACCTACAGGCTCAGAAAATCTACTCACCTCGGCCTCCTAAAGTGCTGGGATTACACACTGAGCCACTGAGCTCCGCAGGGGAAAACTTTCCTGTGGAGTACCTATGCCTAGCATGTCATTCAACAGTTTGCTTTAAAAATGTATTACTGGCCACACACAGTGGCTCAAGTCTGTAATCCCAGCACTTGGGGAGGCCAAGATGAGAGGATTGTCTGAGCTTAGGTGTTCAAGACCAGCCTGAACAACTTGGTGAGACCTCGTCTCTACAGTTAATCAAAAAGTTACCGGGCATGGTGGTGTGTACTCCTAGTTCTAGCTACTTGGAAGACTGAGGCAGAAGGATCACCTGAGCCCAGCAGGTTGAGGTTGTGGTGGCCGTGAGTGTATCACTGCACTTTAGCCTGGGTGACATAGAGAGACTCCAACTCAAAAAAAAAAAAAAAAAAAAA